>NC_091168.1:3465994-3639087 GCF_040958095.1 Procambarus clarkii
ATCAGATGCTGGAGGGGAAGAGGACTATCAGATGCTGTAGGAGGAGGAGGACTATCAGATGCTGAGGGGGAAGAGGACTATCAGATGCTGGTGGGGAGGAGGACTAACAGATGAAGGAGGGGGAGGAGGACTATCAGCTGGGGGGAGGAGAACTATCAGATGCTGGAGGAGGAGGAGGACTATCAGATGCTGGAGGAGGAGGAGGAGTATCAGATGCTGGAGGGGGAGGAGGACTATTAGATGCTGGAGGAGGAGGACTATCAGATGCTGGAGAGGGAGGAGGACTATCAGATGCTGGAGAGGGAGGAGGACTATCAGATGCTGGAGGAGGAGGACTATACAGATGCTGGAGAGGAGGAGGACTATCAGATGCTGAGGAGGAAAAGGACTATCAGATGAAGGAGGAGGAGGAGGACTATCAGAAGCTGGGGAGGAGGAGGACTATCAGATGCTGGAGGGGAAAGAGGACTATCAGATGCTGGAGGGGGAGGAGGACTATCAGATGCTGGAGGAGGAGGACTATCAGATGCTTGAGGGGGAGGAGAACTATCAGATGCTGGAGGAGGAGGACTATCAGTTGCTGGAGAGGGAGGAGGACTATCAGATGCTAGAGGGAGGAAAAGGACTATCAGATGCTGGAGGGGGAGGAGAACTATCAGATGCTGGAGGGAGGAGGAGGACTATCAGATGCTGGAGGAGGGAGGAGGAGTATCAGATGCTGGGAGGAGGAGGACTATCAGATGCTGGTGATGGAGGAGGAATATCAGATGCTGAGAGGGAGGAGGACTATCAGATGCTGGGAGGAGGGACTATCAGATGCTGGAGAGGGGAGGAGGACTATCAGATGCTGGAGGAGGAGGAGGACTATCAGATGCTGGAGGAGGAGGAGGACTATCAGATGCTGGAGGGGAGGAGGACTATCAGATGCTGGAGGAGGAGGACTATCAGATGCTGGAGGCAGGAGGACTATCAGATGCTAGAGAGGGAGGAGGACTATCAGATGCTGGAGGAGGAGGAGGACTATCAGATGCTGGAGGAGGGAGGAGGACTATCAGATGCTGAGAGGGAGGAGGACTATCAGATGCTGGAGGGGGAGGAGGACTATCAGATGCTGGAGTAGGAGTAGGACTATCAGATGCTGGAGGGAGGAGGACTATCAGATGCTGGATGGGAGGAGGACTATCAGATGCTGGAGGGGGAGGAGGACTATCAGATGCTGGAGGGGAGGAAGGACTATCAGATGCTGGAGATGGAGGAGGGACTATCAGATGCTGGAGGAGGAGGACTATCAGATGCTGGAGCGGAGAGACTATCAATGCTGGAGGGGAGGAGGACTATCAGATGCTGGAGAGGGAGGAGGACTATCAGATGCTGGAGGAGGAGGAGGACTATCAGATGCTGGAGTGGGAGGACTATCAGATGCTGGAGGAGGAGGACTATCAGATGCTGGAGAGAGGAGGACTATCAGATGCTGGAGGAGAGAGGACTATCAGATGCTGGAGGAGGAGGAGGACTATCAGATGATGGAGGAGGAGGAGGACTATCAGATGCTGCAGGAGGGAGGACTATCAGATGCTGGAAGGGGAGGAGGACTATCAGATGCTGGAGGAGGAGGAGGACTATCAGATGCTGGAGGCGGAGGAGGACTATCAGATGCTGGAGGGGAAGGAGGACTATCAGATGCTGGAGGGGAGGAGAAACTAATCAGATGCTGGAGGAGGAGGAGTACTATCAGATGCTGGAGGAGGAGGAGGAGGACTATCAGATGCTGGAGGAGGAGGAGGACTATCAGATGCTGGAGGGGGAGGAGGACTAATCAGATGCTGGAGGGGGAGGAGTACTATCAGATGCTGGAGGAGGAGGAAGGACTATCAGATGCTGGAGGAGGAGGAGGACTATCAGATGCTGGAGGAGGAGGAGGACTATCAGATGCTGGAGGGGAGGAAAACTAACAGATGCTGGAGGGGGAGGAGTACTATCAGATGCTGGAGGAGGAGGAGGAGGACTATCAGATGCTGGAGGAGGAGGAGGACTATCAGATGCTGAAGGAGGGGGAGGAGGACTATCAGATGCTGAGAGGGGAGGAGGACTATCAGATGCTGGAGGAGGAGGGAGGACTATCAGATGCTGGAGAGGGAGGAGGAGCTATCAGATGCTGGAGGGGAGGAGGACTATCAGATGCTGGAGAGGGGAGGAGGACTATCAGATGCTGGAGGGGAAGAGGACTATCAGATGATTGGAGGGAGGAGGACTATCAGATGCTGGAGGGAGGAGGACTATCAGATGCTGGAGGAGTAGGAGGACTATCAGATGCTGGAGGAGGAGGACTATCAGATGCTTGATGAGGAGGACTATCAGATGCTGGAAGAGGAGGAGGAGGACTACCAGATGCTGGAGGGGGAGGAGAACTATCAGATGCTGGGGGAGGAGGAGGACTATCAGATGCAGGAGGATGAGGAGGAGTATCAGATGCTGGAGGGGGAGGAGGACTATTAGATGCTGGAGGAGGAGGACTATCAGATGCTGGAGAGGGAGGAGGACTATCAGATGCTGGAGGAGGAGGACTATCAGATGCTGGAGAGGGAGGAGGACTATCAGATGCTGGAGGAGGAAAAGGACTATCAGATGAAGGAGGGGGAGGAGGACTATCAGATGCTGGAGGAGGAGGAGGACTATCAGATGCTGGAGGGGAAGAGGACTATCAGATGCTGGGGGGAGGAGGGACTATCAGATGCTGGAGGAGGAGGACTATCAGATGCAGGTGATGGAGGAGGACTATCAGATGCTGGAGAGGGAAGAGGACTATCAGATGCTGGAGGAGGAGGAACTATCAGATGCTGGAGAGGGAGGAGGACTATCAGATGCTGGAGGAGGAGGAGGACTATCAGATGCTGGAGAGAGGAGGAGGACTATCAGATGCTGGAGGGGAGGAGGACTATCAGATGCTGGAGGAGGAGGACTATCAGATGCTGTAAGAGGAGGACTATCAGATGCTAGACAGGAGGAGGACTATCAGATGCTGGAGGAGGAGGAGGACTATCAGATGCTGGAGAGGGAGGAGGACTATCAGATGCTGGAGAGGGAGGAGGACTATCAGATGCTGGAGGGGGAGGAGGGCTATCAGATGCTGGAGGAGGAGTAGGACTATCAGATGCTGGAGGAGGAGGAAGACTATCAGATGCTGGTGGGGGAGGAGGACTATCAGATGCTGGAGGGGGAGGAGGACTATCAGATGCTGGTGGAGGAGAAGGACTATCAGATGCTGGAGGTGGGAGGACTATCAGATGCTGGAGGAGGAGGACTATCAGATGCTGGAGCTGGAGGACTATCAGATGCTGGAGGGGAGGAGGACTAACAGATGCTGGAGGAGGAGGAGGACTATCAGATGCAGGGGAGGAGGACTATCAGATGCTGGAGGAGGAGGACTATCAGTGCTGGAGGAGGGAGGAGGACTTCAGATGCCTGAGGAGGAGGAGGACTTTCAGATGCTGGAGGAGGAGGAGGACTATCAGATGCAGGAGAGGACTATCAGATGCTGGAAGGGGAGGAGGACTATCAGATGCTGGAGGAGGAGGAGGACTATCAGATGCTGGAGGCGGAGGAGTACTTCAGATCTGGAGGGGGAGGAGTACTATCAGATGCTGGAGGAGGAGGAAAAACTATCAGATGCTGGAGGGGGAGGAGGACTTTCAGATACTCTAGGGGGAGGAGGACTCTCAGATGCTGGAGGGGAGGAGGACTATCAGATGCTGGAGAGGGAGGAGGACTATCAGATGCTGGAGGAGGAAAAGGACTATCAGATGAAGGAGGGGGAGGAGGACTATCAGATGCTGGAGGAGGAGGAGGACTATCAGATGCTGGAGGGGAAGAGGACTATCAGATGCTGGAGGGGGAGGAGGACTATCAGATGCTGGAGGAGGAGGACTATCAGATGCTGGGGATGGAGGAGGACTATCAGATGCTGGAGAGGGAGGAGGACTATCAGATGCTGGAGAGGAGGAGGACTATCAGATGCTGGAGAGGAGGAGGACTATCAGATGCTGGAGGGGAGGAGGACTATCAGATGCTGGAGGAGGGAGGAGGACTATCAGATGCTGGAGGGGGAGGAGGACTATCAGATGCTGGAGGAGGAGGAGACTATCAGATGCTGTAGAGGAGGAGGACTATCAGATGCTGGAGGAGGGAGGAGGACTATCAGATGCTGGAGGAGGAGGAGGGACTATCAGATGCTGGAGGAGGGAGGAGGACTATCAGATGCTGGAGGGGAGAAGGCTTTGGAGGAGGGACTATCAGATGCTGGAGGGGGAGGAGGGACTATCAGATGCTGGAGGGGGAGGAGGACTATCAGATGCTGGAGGGGGAGGAGGACTATCAGATGCTGGAGGGGAGGAGGACTATCAGATGCTGGAGGGGGAGGAGGACTATCAGATGCTGGAGGAGGAGGAGGACTATCAGATGCTGGAGGGGAGGAGGACTATCAGATGCTGGAGGGGAGGAGGACTATCAGATGCTGGAGGGGGAGGAGGACTATCAGATGCTGGAGGAGGAGGAGGACTATCAGATGCTGGAGGAGGAGGAGGACTATCAGATGCTGGAGGGGAGGAGGACTATCAGATGCTGGAGGGGAGGAGGACTATCAGATGCTGGAGGAGGAGGAGGACTATCAGATGCTGGAGGGGGAGGAGGACTATCAGATGCTGGAGGGGGAGGAGGACTATCAGATGCTGGAGAGGAGGAGGACTATCAGATGCTGGAGGAGGAGGAGGACTATCAGATGCTGGAGGGGGAGGAGGACTATCAGATGCTGGAGGGGAGGAGGACTATCAGATGCTCGAGGTGGAGGAGGAGGAATATCAGATGCTGGAGGGGGAGGAGGACTATCAGATGCTGGAGGAGGGAGGCAGGACTATCAGATGCTGGAGGGGGAGGAGGACTATCAGATGCTGGAGGGGGAAGGAGGACTATCAGATGCTGGAGGGGGAGGAGGACTATCAGATGCTGGAGGGGGAGGAGGACTATCAGATGCTGGAGGGAGGAGGAGGACTATCAGATGCTGGAGGGGAGGAGGGACTATCAGATGCTAGGAGGGGAGGAGGACTATCAGATGCTGGAGGAGGGAGGAGGACTATCAGATGCTGGAGGAGGAGGAGGACTATCAGATGCTGGAGGGGGAGGAGGACTATCAGATGCTGGAGGAGGAGGAGGACTATCAGATGCTGGAGGGGGAGGAGAACTATCAGATGCTGGAGGAGGGAGGAGGACTATCAGATGCTGGAGGAGGAGGAGGACTATCAGATGCTGGAGGGGGAGGAGGACTATCAGATGCTGGAGGGGGAGGAGGACAATCAGATGCTGGAGATGGAGGAGGACTATCAGATGCTTAGGAGGAGGACTATCAGATGCTTGAGGAGGAGGAGGACTATCAGATGCTGGAGGAGGAGGAGGACTATCAGATGCTGCAGGGGAGGAGGACAATCAGATGCTGGAGGGGAAGGAGGACTATCAGATGCTGGAGGAGGAGGACGACTATCAAATGCTGGAGGAGGAGGAGGACTAACAGATGCTGGAGGAGGAGGAGGACTATCAGATGCTGGAGGGGAAGGAGAACTATCAGATGCTTGAGGAGGAGGAGAACTATCAGATGCTGGAGGGGGAGGAGGACTATCAGATGCTGGAGGAGGAGGACTATCAGATGCTGGAGGGGGAGGAGGACTATCAGATGCTGGAGGAGGAGGAGGACTATCAGATGCTGCAGGGGGAGGAGGACTATCAGGTGCTGGAGGGGAAGGAGGACTATCAGATGTTGGAGGGGAAGGACTATCAGATGATGAGGAGGAGGACTATCAGATGCTGGAGGGGTAGGAGGACTATCAGATGCTGGAGGAGGAGGACTATCAGATGCTGGAGGGGGAGGAGGACTATCAGATGCTGGAGGAGGAGGAGGACTATCAGATGCTGCAGGGGGAGGAGGACTATCAGGTGCTGGAGGGGAAGGAGGACTATCAGATGTTGGAGGGGGAGGAGGACTATCAGATGATGAGGAGGAGGACTATCAGATGCTGGAGAGGGAGGAGGACTATCAGATGCTGGAGGAGGAAAAGGACTATCAGATGAAGGAGGAGGAGGAGGACTATCAGATGCTGGAGGAGGAGGAGGACTATCAGATGCTGGAGGGGGAAGAGGACTATCAGATGCTGTAGGAGGAGGAGGACTATCAGATGCTGGAGGGGGAAGAGGACTATCAGATGCTGGTGGGGGAGGAGGACTATCAGATGAAGGAGGGGGAGGAGGACTATCAGATGCTGGAGGGGGAGGAGAACTATCAGATGCTGGAGGAGGAGGACTATCAGATGCTGGAGGGGGAGGAGGACTATCAGATGCTGGAGGAGGAGGAGGACTATTAGATGCTGGAGGAGGAGGACTATCAGATGCTGGAGAGGGAGGAGGACTATCAGATGCTGGAGAGGGAGGAGGACTATCAGATGCTGGAGGAGGAGGACTATCAGATGCTGGAGAGGGAGGAGGACTATCAGATGCTGGAGGAGGAAAAGGACTATCAGATGAAGGAGGAGGAGGAGGACTATCAGATGCTGGAGGAGGAGGAGGACTATCAGATGCTGGAGGGGGAAGAGGACTATCAGATGCTGTAGGAGGAGGAGGACTATCAGATGCTGGAGGGGGAAGAGGACTATCAGATGCTGGTGGGGGAGGAGGACTATCAGATGAAGGAGGGGGAGGAGGACTATCAGATGCTGGAGGGGGAGGAGAACTATCAGATGCTGGAGGAGGAGGAGGACTATCAGATGCTGGAGGAGGAGGAGGAGTATCAGATGCTGGAGGGGGAGGAGGACTATTAGATGCTGGAGGAGGAGGACTATCAGATGCTGGAGAGGGAGGAGGACTATCAGATGCTGGAGAGGGAGGAGGACTATCAGATGCTGGAGGAGGAGGACTATCAGATGCTGGAGAGGGAGGAGGACTATCAGATGCTGGAGGAGGAAAAGGACTATCAGATGAAGGAGGAGGAGGAGGACTATCAGAAGCTGGAGGAGGAGGAGGACTATCAGATGCTGGAGGGGAAAGAGGACTATCAGATGCTGGAGGGGGAGGAGGACTATCAGATGCTGGAGGAGGAGGACTATCAGATGCTTGAGGGGGAGGAGAACTATCAGATGCTGGAGGAGGAGGACTATCAGATGCTGGAGAGGGAGGAGGACTATCAGATGCTAGAGGAGGAAAAGGACTATCAGATGCTGGAGGGGGAGGAGAACTATCAGATGCTGGAGGAGGAGGAGGACTATCAGATGCTGGAGGAGGAGGAGGAGTATCAGATGCTGGAGGAGGAGGACTATCAGATGCTGGTGATGGAGGAGGAATATCAGATGCTGGAGAGGGAGGAGGACTATCAGATGCTGGAGGAGGAGGACTATCAGATGCTGGAGAGGGAGGAGGACTATCAGATGCTGGAGGAGGAGGAGGACTATCAGATGCTGGAGGAGGAGGAGGACTATCAGATGCTGGAGGGGGAGGAGGACTATCAGATGCTGGAGGAGGAGGACTATCAGATGCTGTAGCAGGAGGACTATCAGATGCTAGAGAGGGAGGAGGACTATCAGATGCTGGAGGAGGAGGAGGACTATCAGATGCTGGAGAGGGAGGAGGACTATCTGATGCTGGAAAGGGAGGAGGACAATCAGATGCTGGAGGGGGAGGAGGGCTATCAGATGCTGGAGGAGGAGTAGGACTATCAGATGCTGGAGGAGGAGGAAGACTATCAGATGCTGGTGGGGGAGGAGGACTATCAGATGCTGGAGTGGGAGGAGGACTATCAGATGCTGGTGGAGGAGAAGGACTATCAGATGCTGGAGTGGGAGGACTATCAGATGCTGGAGGAGGAGGACTATCAGATGCTGGAGCTGGAGGACTATCAGATGCTGGAGGGGAGGAGGACTAACAGATGCTGGAGAGGGAGGAGGACTATCAGATGCTGGAGGAGGAGGAGGACTATCAGATGCTGGAGTGGGAGGACTATCAGAAGCTGGAGGAGGAGGACTATCAGATGCTGGAGGAGGAGGACTATCAGATGCTGGAGGAGGAGGAGGACTATCAGATGCTGGAGGAGGAGGAGGACTATCAGATGCTGGAGGAGGAGGAGGACTATCAGATGCAGGAGGAGGACTATCAGATGCTGGAAGGGGAGGAGGACTATCAGATGCTGGAGGAGGAGGAGGACTATCAGATGCTGCAGGCGGAGGAGGACTATCAGATGCTGGAGGGGAAGGAGGACTATCAGATGCTGGAGGGGAGGAAAACTAACAGATGCTGGAGGGGGAGGAGTACTATCAGATGCTGGAGGAGGAGGAGGAGGACTATCAGATGCTGGAGGAGGAGGAGGACTATCAGATGCTGGAGGGGAGGAAAACTAACAGATGCTGGAGGGGGAGGAGTACTATCAGATGCTGGAGTAGGAGGAATAGGACTATCAGATGCTGGTGGGGGGAGGAGGACTATCAGATGCTGGAGGAGGAGGAGGACTATCAGATGCTGGAGGGGAGGAAAACTAACAGATGCTGGAGGGGGAGGAGTACTATCAGATGCTGGAGGAGGAGGAGGAGGACTATCAGATGCTGGTGGGGGAGGAGGACTATCAGATGAAGGAGGGGGAGGAGGACTATCAGATGCTGAGGGGGAGGAGAACTATCAGATGCTGGAGGAGGAGGAGGACTATCAGATGCTGGAGGAGGAGGAGGAGTATCAGATGCTGGAGGGGGAGGAGGACTATCAGATGCTGCAGGGGGAGGGGGACTATCAGGTGCTGGAGGGGAAGGAGGACTATCAGATGTTGGAGGGGGAGGACTATCAGATGATGAGGAGGAGGACTATCAGATGCTTTAGGAGTAGGAGGACTATCAGATGCTGCAGGGGGAGGAGGACAATCAGATGCTGGAGGGGGAGGAGGACTATTAGATGCTGGAGGATTAGGAGGAGTATCAGATGCTGGAGGGGGAGGAGGAGGACTACCAGATGCTGGAGGGGGAGGAGAACTATCAGATGCTGGAGGAGGAGGAGGACTATCAGATGCTGGAGGATGAGGAGGAGTATCAGATGCTGGAGGGGGAGGAGGACTATTAGATGCTGGAGGAGGAGGACTATCAGATGCTGGAGAGGGAGGAGGACTATCAGATGCTGGAGGAGGAGGACTATCAGATGCTGGAGAGGGAGGAGGACTATCAGATGCTGGAGGAGGAAAAGGACTATCAGATGAAAGAGGGGGAGGAGGACTATCAGATGCTGGAGGAGGAGGAGGACTATCAGATGCTGGAGGGGGAAGAGGACTATCAGATGCTGGAGGGGGAGGAGGACTATCAGATGCTGGAGGAGGAGGACTATCAGATGCAGGTGATGGAGGAGGACTATCAGATGCTGGAGAGGGAAGAGGACTATCAGATGCTGGAGGAGGAGGACTATCAGATGCTGGAGAGGGAGGAGGACTATCAGATGCTGGAGGAGGAGGAGGACTATCAGATGCTGGAGGAGGAGGAGGACTATCAGATGCTGGAGGGGGAGGAGGACTATCAGATGCTGGAGGAGGAGGACTATCAGATGCTGGTGGAGGAGAAGGACTATCAGATGCTGGAGGAGGAGGAAGACTATCAGATGCTGGTGGGGGAGGAGGACTATCAGATGCTGGAGGGGGAGGAGGACTATCAGATGCTGGTGGAGGAGAAGGACTATCAGATGCTGGAGTGGGAGGACTATCAGATGCTGGAGGAGGAGGACTATCAGATGCTGGAGCTGGAGGACTATCAGATGCTGGAGGGGAGGAGGACTAACAGATGCTGGAGGAGGAGGAGGACTATCAGATGCAGGAGGAGGAGGACTATCAGATGCTGGAGGAGGAGGACTATCAGATGCTGGAGGAGGAGGAGGACTATCAGATGCTGGAGGAGGAGGAGGACTATCAGATGCTGGAGGAGGAGGAGGACTATCAGATGCAGGTGATGGAGGAGGACTATCAGATGCTGGAGAGGGAAGAGGACTATCAGATGCTGGAGGAGGAGGACTATCAGATGCTGGAGAGGGAGGAGGACTATCAGATGCTGGAGGAGGAGGAGGACTATCAGATGCTGGAGAGGGAGGAGGACTATCAGATGCTGGAGAGGGAGGAGGACTATCAGATGCTGGAGGGGGAGGAGGGCTATCAGATGCTGGAGGAGGAGTAGGACTATCAGATGCTGGAGGAGGAGGAAGACTATCAGATGCTGGTGGGGGAGGAGGACTATCAGATGCTGGAGGGGGAGGAGGACTATCAGATGCTGGAGTGGGTGGACTATCAGATGCTGGAGGAGGAGGACTATCAGATGCTGGAGCTGGAGGACTATCAGATGCTGGAGGGGAGGAGGACTAACAGATGCTGGAGGAGGAGGAGGACTATCAGATGCAGGAGGAGGAGGACTATCAGATGCTGGAGGAGGAGGACTATCAGATGCTGGAGGAGGAGGAGGACTATCAGATGCTGGAGGAGGAGGAGGACTATCAGATGCTGGAGGAGGAGGAGGACTATCAGATGCAGGAGGAGGACTATCAGATGCTGGAAGGGGAGGAGGACTATCAGATGCTGGAGGAGGAGGAGGACTATCAGATGCTGGAGGCGGAGGAGGACTATCAGATGCTGGAGGGGAAGGAGGACTATCACATGCTGGAGGAGGAGGAGGACTATCAGATGCTGGAGTGGGAGGAGTACTTTCAGATCCTGGAGGGGGAGGAGTACTATCAGATGCTGGAGGAGGAGGAAAACTATCAGATGCTGGAGGGGGAGGAGGACTTTCAGATACTCTAGGGGGAGGAGGACTCTCAGATGCTGGAGGGGGAGGAGGACTATCAGATGCTGGAGAGGGAGGAGGACTATCAGATGCTGGAGGAGGAAAAGGACTATCAGATGAAGGAGGGGGAGGAGGACTATCAGATGCTGGAGGAGGAGGAGGACTATCAGATGCTGGAGGGGGAAGAGGACTATCAGATGCTGGAGGGGGAGGAGGACTATCAGATGCTGGAGGAGGAGGACTATCAGATGCTGGTGATGGAGGAGGACTATCAGATGCTGGAGAGGGAGGAGGACTATCAGATGCTGGAGGAGGAGGACTATCAGATGCTGGAGAGGGAGGAGGACTATCAGATGCTAGAGGAGGAGGAGGACTATCAGATGCTGGAGGGGGAAGAGGACTATCAGATGCTGGAGGGGGAGGAGGACTATCAGATGCTGGAGGAGGAGGACTATCAGATGCTGTAGGAGGAGGACTATCAGATGCTAGAGAGGGAGGAGGACTATCAGATGCTTGAGGAGGAGGAGGACTATCAGATGCTGGAGAGGGAGGAGGACTATCAGATGCTGGAGAGGGAGGAGGACTATCAGATGCTGGAGGGGGAGGAGGACTATCAGATGCTGGAGGGGGGAGGAGGACTATCAGATGCTGGAGGGGGAGGAGGACTATCAGATGCTGGAGGGGGAGGAGGACTATCAGATGCTGGAGGGGGAGGAGGACTATCAGATGCTGGAGGGGGAGGACTATCAGATACTGGAGGAGGAGGAGAACTATCAGATGCTGGAGGGGGAGGAGGACTATCAGATGCTGGAGTGGGAGGAGGACTATCATATGCTGGAGGAGGAGGAGGACTATCAGATGCTGGAGGGGGAGGAGGACTATCAGATGCTGGAGGGGGAGGAGGACTATCAGATGCTGGAGGGGGAGGACTATCAGATACTGGAGGAGGAGGAGAACTATCAGATGCTGGAGGGGGAGGAGGACTATCAGATGCTGGAGGTGAAGGAGGACTATCAGATGCTCGAGGTGGAGGAGGAGGAATATCAGATGCTGGAGGGGGAGGAGGACTATCAGATGCTGGAGGGGGAGGAGGACTATCAGATGCTGGAGGGGGAGGAGGACTATCAGATGCTGGAGGGGGAAAAGGACTATCAGATGCTGGAGGGGGAGGAGGACTATCATATGCTGGAGGGGGAGGAGGACTATCAGATGCTGGAGGGGGAGGAGGAATATCAGATGCTGGAGGGGGAGGAGGACTATCAGATGCAGGAGGGGGAGGAGGACTATCAGATGCAGGAGGGGGAGGAGGACTATCAGATGCTGGAGGAGGAGGAGGACTATCAGATGCTGGAGGGGGAGGAGGACTATCAGATGCTGGAGGAGGAGGAGGACCATCAGATGCTGGAGGGGGAGGAGAACTATCAGATGCTGGACGAGGAGGAGGACTTTCAGATGCTGGAGGAGGAGGAGGACTATCAGATGCTGCAGGGGGAGGAGGACTATCAGATGCTGGAGGGGAAGGAGGACAATCAGATGCTGGAGATGGAGGAGGACTATCAGATGCTTAGGAGGAGGACTATCAGATGCTTGAGGAGGAGGAGGACTATCAGATGCTGGAGGAGGAGGAGGACTATCAGATGCTGCAGGGGGAGGAGGACAATCAGATGCTGGAGGGGAAGGAGGACTATCAGATGCTGGAGGAGGAGGACGACTATCAAATGCTGGAGGAGGAGGAGGACTAACAGATGCTGGAGGAGGAGGAGGACTATCAGATGCTGGAGGGGAAGGAGAACTATCAGATGCTTGAGGAGGAGGAGAACTATCAGATGCTGGAGGGGGAGGAGGACTATCAGATGCTGGAGGAGGAGGACTATCAGATGCTGGAGGGGGAGGAGGACTATCAGATGCTGGAGGAGGAGGAGGACTATCAGATGCTGCAGGGGGAGGAGGACTATCAGGTGCTGGAGGGGAAGGAGGACTATCAGATGTTGGAGGGGAAGGACTATCAGATGATGAGGAGGAGGACTATCAGATGCTGGAGGGGTAGGAGGACTATCAGATGCTGGAGGAGGAGGACTATCAGATGCTGGAGGGGGAGGAGGACTATCAGATGCTGGAGGAGGAGGAGGACTATCAGATGCTGCAGGGGGAGGAGGACTATCAGGTGCTGGAGGGGAAGGAGGACTATCAGATGTTGGAGGGGGAGGAGGACTATCAGATGATGAGGAGGAGGACTATCAGATGCTTTAGGAGTAGGAGGACTATCAGATGCTGGAAGAGGAGGAGGAGGACTACCAGATGCTGGAGGGGGAGGAGGACTATCAGATGCTGGAGATGGAGGAGGACTATCAGATGCTGGAGGGGGAGGACTATCAGATGCTGGAGGGGGAGGACTATCAGATGATGAGGAGGAGGACTATCAGATGCTTTAGGAGTAGGAGGACTATCAGATGCTGGAGGAGGAGGACTATCAGATGCTTGATGAGGAGGACTATCAGATGCTGGAAGAGGAGGAGGAGGACTACCAGATGCTGGAGGGGGAGGAGGACTATCAGATGCTGGAGATGGAGGAGGACTATCAGATGCTGGAGGGGGAGGACTATGAGATGCTGGAGGGGGAGAAGGACTATCAGATGCTGTAGTGGGAGGACTATCAGATGCTGGAGGAGGAGGACTATCAGATGCTTGAGGAGGAGGAGGACTATGAGATGCCGGAGGAGGAGAAGGACTATCAGATGCTGCAGGGGGAGGAGGACTATCAGATGCTGGAGGGGAAGGAGGACAATCAGATGCTGGAGATGGAGGAGGACTATCAGATGCTGGAGGAGGAGGACTATCAGATGCTTGAGGAGGAGGAGGACTATCAGATGCTGGAGGAAGAGGAGGACTATCAGATGCTGCAGGAGGAGGAGGACAATCAGATGCTGGAGGGGAAGGAGGACTATCAAATGCTGGAGGAGGAGGAGGACTACCAGATGCTGGAGGGGGAGGAAGACTATCAGATGCTGGAGATGGAGGAGGATTATCAGATGCTGGAGGGGGAGGACTATCAGATGCTGGAGGAGGAGGACGACTATCAAATGCTGGAGGAGGAGGAGGACTAACAGATGCTGGAGAAGGAGGAGGAGGACTATCAGATGCTGGAGGGGGAGGAGAACTATCAGATGCTTGAGGAGGAGGAGAACTATCAGATGCTGGAGGGGGAGGAGGACTATCAGATGCTGGAGGAGGAGGACTATCAGATACTGGAGGGGGAGGAGGACTATCAGATGCTGGAGGAGGACATTCAGATGCTGGAGGAGGAGGAGGACTATCAGATGCTGGAGGAGGAGGAGGACTATCAGATGCTGGAGGAGGAGGAGGACTATCAGATGCTGGAGGGGAGGAAAACTAACAGATGCTGGAGGGGGAGGAGTACTATCAGATGCTGGAGGAGGAGGAGGAGGACTATCAGATGCTGGTGGGGGACGAGGACTATCAGATGAAGGAGGGGGAGGAGGACTATCAGATGCTGGAGGGGGAGGAGAACTATCAGATGCTGGAGGAGGAGGAGGACTATCAGATGCTGGAGGAGGAGGAGGAGTATCAGATGCTGGAGGGGGAGGAGGACTATTAGATGCTGGAGGAGGAGGACTATCAGATGCTGGAGAGGGAGGAGGACTATCAGATGCTGGAGAGGGAGGAGGACTATCAGATGCTGGAGGAGGAGGACTATCAGATGCTGGAGAGGGAGGAGGACTATCAGATGCTGGAGGAGGAAAAGGACTATCAGATGAAGGAGGGGGAGGAGGACTATCAGATGCTGGAGGCGGAGGAGGACTATCAGATGCTGGAGGGGGAAGAGGACTATCAGATGCTGGAGGGGGAGGAGGACTATCAGAAGCTGGAGGAGGAGGACTATCAGATGCTGGTGATGGAGGAGGACTATCAGATGCTGGAGAGGGAGGAGGACTATCAGATGCTGGAGGAGGAGGACTATCAGATGCTGGAGAGGGAGGAGGACTATCAGATGCTGGAGGAGGAGGAGGATATCAGATGCTGGAGGAGGAGGAGGACTATCAGATGCTGGAGGGGGAGGAGGACTATCAGATGCTGGAGGAGGAGGACTATCAGATGCTGTAGGAGGAGGACTATCAGATGCTAGAGAGGGAGGAGGACTATCAGATGCTGGAGGAGGAGGAGGACTATCAGATGCTGGAGAGGGAGGAGGACTATCAGATGCTGGAGAGGGAGGAGGACTATCAGATGCTGGAGGGGGAGGAGGGCTATCAGATGCTGGAGGAGGAGTAGGACTATCAGATGCTGGAGGAGGAGGAAGACTATCAGATGCTGGTGGGGGAGGAGGACTATCAGATGCTGGAGGGGGAGGAGGACTATCAGATGCTGGTGGAGGAGAAGGACTATCAGATGCTGGAGTGGGAGGACTATCAGATGCTGGAGGAGAAGGACTATCAGATGCTGGAGCTGGAGGACTATCAGATGCTGGAGGGGAGGAGGACTAACAGATGCTGGAGAGGGAGGAGGACTATCAGATGCTGGAGAAGGAGGAGGACTATCAGATGCTGGAGTGGGAGGACTATCAGAAGCTGGAGGAGGAGGACTATCAGATGCTGGAGGAGGAGGAGGACTATCAGATGCTGGAGGAGGAGGAGGACTATCAGATGCTGGAGGAGGAGGAGGACTATCAGATGCAGGAGGAGGACTATCAGACGCTGGAAGGGGAGGAGGACTATCAGATGCTGGAGAAGGAGGAGGACTATCAGATGCTGGAGGCGGAGGAGGACTATCAGATGCTGGAGGGGAAGGAGGACTATCACATGCTGGAGGAGGAGGAGGACTATCAGATGCTGGAGTGGGAGGAGTACTTTCAGATGCTGGAGGGGGAGGAGTACTATCAGATGCTGGAGGAAGAGGAAAACTATCAGATGCTGGAGGGGGAGGAGGACTATCAGATACTCTAGGGGAAGGAGGACTCTCAGATGCTGGAGGGGGAGGAGGACTATCAGATGCTGGAGGGGGAGGATGGCTATCAGATGCTGGAAGCGGAGGAGGACTATCAGATGCTGGAGGGGGGAGGAGGACTATCAGATGCTGGAGGGGGAGGAGCACTATCAGATGCTAGAGGGGGAGGGGGACTATCAGATGCTGGAGGGGGAGGAGGGCTATCAGATGCTGGAGGGGGAGGAGGACTATCAGATGCTGGAGGGGGAGGAGGACTATCAGATTCTGGAGGAGGAGGAGGACTATCAGATGCTGGAGGGGCAGGAGGACTATCAGATGCTGGAGTGGGAGGAGGACTATCAGATGCTGGAGGAGGAGGAGGACTATCAGATGCTGGAGGGAGAGGAGGACTATCAGATGCTGGAGGGGGAGGACTATCAGATACTGGAGGAGGAGGAGAACTATCAGATGCTGGAGGGGGAGGACTATCAGATACTGGAGGAGGAGGAGAACTATCAGATGCTGGAGGGGGAGGAGGACTATCAGATGCTGGAGGTGAAGGAGGACTATCAGATGCACGAGGTGGAGGAGGAGGAATATCAGATGCTGGAGGGGGAGGAGGACTATCAGATGCTGGAGGGGGAGGAGGACTATCAGATGCTGGAGGGGGAGGAGGACTATCATATGCTGGAAGGGGAGGAGGACTATCAGATGCTGGAGGGGGAGGAGTAATATCAGATGCTGGAGGGGGAGGAGGACTATCAGAAGCTGGAGGGGGAGGAGGACTATCAGATGCAGGAGGGGGAGGAGGACTATCAGATGCAGGAGGGGGAGGAGGACTATCAGATGCTGGAGAAGGAGGAGGACTATCAGATGCTGGAGGGGGAGGAGGACTATCAGATGCTGGAGGAGGAGGAGGACCATCAGATGCTGGAGGGGGAGGAGGACTATCAGATGCTGGAGGGGAGGAGGACTAACAGATGCTGGAGAGGGAGGAGGACTATCAGATGCTGGAGGAGGAGGAGGACTATCAGATGCTGGAGGAGGAGGAGGACTATCAGATGCTGGAGGAGGAGGAGGACTATCAGATGCTGGAGGGGGAGGAGGACTATCAGATGCTGCAGGGAGAGGAGGACTATCAGATGCTGGAGGGGAAGGAGGACTATCACATGCTGGAGGGGAGGACTATCATATGCTGGAGGAGGAGGAGGACTATCAGATGCTGGAGGGGAGGAGTACTTTCAGATGCTGGAGGGGGAGGAGTACTATCAGATGCTGGAGGAAGAGGAGGACTATCAGATACTTTAGGGGGAGGAGGACTATCAGATGCTGGAGGGGGAGGAGGAATATCAGATGCTGGAGGGGGAGGAGGACTATCAGATGCTGGAGGGGGAGGAGGACTAATAGATGCTGGAGGGGAAGGAGGACTATCACTTGCTGGAGGGGGAGGACTATCAGATGCTGGAGGAGGAGTAAGACTATCAGATGCTGGAGGGGGAGGACTATCAGATGCTGGAGGAGGAGGAGGACTATCAGATGCTGGAGGAGGAGGAGGAGGACTATCAGATGCTGGAGGGCGAGGAGGACTATCAGATGCTGGAGGAGGAGTAGGACTATCAGATGCTCGATGTGAAGGAGGACTATCAGATGCTGGAGGGGGAGGACTATCAGATGCTGGAGGAGGAGGAGGACTATCAGATGCTGGAGGAAGAGGAGGACTATCAGATGCTGCAGGAGGAGGAGGACAATCAGATGCTGGAGGTGAAGGAGGACTATCAAATGCTGGAGGAGGAGGAGGACTACCAGATGCTGGAGGGGGAGGAAGACTATCAGATGCTGGAGATGGAGGAGGATTATCAGATGCTGGAGGGGGAGGACTATCAGATGCTGGAGGAGGAGGACGACTATCAAATGCTGGAGGAGGAGGAGGACTAACAGATGCTGGAGAAGGAGGAGGAGGACTATCAGATGCTGGAGGGGGAGGAGAACTATCAGATGCTTGAGGAGGAGGAGAACTATCAGATGCTGGAGGGGGAGGAGGACT
The DNA here is from genome assembly GCF_040958095.1 of Procambarus clarkii. Classification (NCBI taxonomy): domain Eukaryota; kingdom Metazoa; phylum Arthropoda; class Malacostraca; order Decapoda; family Cambaridae; genus Procambarus; species Procambarus clarkii. The sequence goes on from NC_091168.1 coordinate 3,483,803, forward strand.
ATCAGATGCTGGAGGAGGAGGACTATCAGATGCTGGAGGGGGAGGAGGACTATCAGATGCTGGAGGAGGACATTCAGATGCTGGAGGAGGAGGAGGACTATCAGATGCTGGAGGAGGAGGAGGACTATCAGATGCTGGAGGAGGAGGAGGACTATCAGATGCTGGAGGGGAGGAAAACTAACAGATGCTGGAGGGGGAGGAGTACTATCAGATGCTGGAGGAGGAGGAGGAGGACTATCAGATGCTGGTGGGGGACGAGGACTATCAGATGAAGGAGGGGGAGGAGGACTATCAGATGCTGGAGGGGGAGGAGAACTATCAGATGCTGGAGGAGGAGGAGGACTATCAGATGCTGGAGGAGGAGGAGGAGTATCAGATGCTGGAGGGGGAGGAGGACTATTAGATGCTGGAGGAGGAGGACTATCAGATGCTGGAGAGGGAGGAGGACTATCAGATGCTGGAGAGGGAGGAGGACTATCAGATGCTGGAGGAGGAGGACTATCAGATGCTGGAGAGGGAGGAGGACTATCAGATGCTGGAGGAGGAAAAGGACTATCAGATGAAGGAGGGGGAGGAGGACTATCAGATGCTGGAGGCGGAGGAGGACTATCAGATGCTGGAGGGGGAAGAGGACTATCAGATGCTGGAGGGGGAGGAGGACTATCAGAAGCTGGAGGAGGAGGACTATCAGATGCTGGTGATGGAGGAGGACTATCAGATGCTGGAGAGGGAGGAGGACTATCAGATGCTGGAGGAGGAGGACTATCAGATGCTGGAGAGGGAGGAGGACTATCAGATGCTGGAGGAGGAGGAGGATATCAGATGCTGGAGGAGGAGGAGGACTATCAGATGCTGGAGGGGGAGGAGGACTATCAGATGCTGGAGGAGGAGGACTATCAGATGCTGTAGGAGGAGGACTATCAGATGCTAGAGAGGGAGGAGGACTATCAGATGCTGGAGGAGGAGGAGGACTATCAGATGCTGGAGAGGGAGGAGGACTATCAGATGCTGGAGAGGGAGGAGGACTATCAGATGCTGGAGGGGGAGGAGGGCTATCAGATGCTGGAGGAGGAGGAAGACTATCAGATGCTGGTGGGGGAGGAGGACTATCAGATGCTGGAGGGGGAGGAGGACTATCAGATGCTGGTGGAGGAGAAGGACTATCAGATGCTGGAGTGGGAGGACTATCAGATGCTGGAGGAGAAGGACTATCAGATGCTGGAGCTGGAGGACTATCAGATGCTGGAGGGGAGGAGGACTAACAGATGCTGGAGAGGGAGGAGGACTATCAGATGCTGGAGAAGGAGGAGGACTATCAGATGCTGGAGTGGGAGGACTATCAGAAGCTGGAGGAGGAGGACTATCAGATGCTGGAGGAGGAGGAGGACTATCAGATGCTGGAGGAGGAGGAGGACTATCAGATGCTGGAGGAGGAGGAGGACTATCAGATGCAGGAGGAGGACTATCAGACGCTGGAAGGGGAGGAGGACTATCAGATGCTGGAGAAGGAGGAGGACTATCAGATGCTGGAGGCGGAGGAGGACTATCAGATGCTGGAGGGGAAGGAGGACTATCACATGCTGGAGGAGGAGGAGGACTATCAGATGCTGGAGTGGGAGGAGTACTTTCAGATGCTGGAGGGGGAGGAGTACTATCAGATGCTGGAGGAAGAGGAAAACTATCAGATGCTGGAGGGGGAGGAGGACTATCAGATACTCTAGGGGAAGGAGGACTCTCAGATGCTGGAGGGGGAGGAGGACTATCAGATGCTGGAGGGGGAGGATGGCTATCAGATGCTGGAAGGGGAGGAGGACTATCAGATGCTGGAGGGGGGAGGAGGACTATCAGATGCTGGAGGGGGAGGAGGACTATCAGATGCTGGAGGGGGAGGGGGACTATCAGATGCTGGAGGGGGAAGAGGACTATCAGATGCTGGAGGAGGAGGAGAAATATCAGATGCTGGAGGGGGAGGAGGGCTATCAGATGCTGGAGGGGGAGGAGGACTATCAGATGCTGGAGGGGGAGGAGGACTATCACATTCTGGAGGAGGAGGAGGACTATCAGATGCTGGAGGGGCAGGAGGACTATCAGATGCTGGAGTGGGAGGAGGACTATCAGATGCTGGAGGAGGAGGAGGACTATCAGATGCTGGAGGGAGAGGAGGACTATCAGATGCTGGAGGGGGAGGACTATCAGATACTGGAGGAGGAGGAGAACTATCAGATGCTGGAGGGGGAGGACTATCAGATACTGGAGGAGGAGGAGAACTATCAGATGCTGGAGGGGGAGGAGGACTATCAGATGCTGGAGGTGAAGGAGGACTATCAGATGCACGAGGTGGAGGAGGAGGAATATCAGATGCTGGAGGGGGAGGAGGACTATCAGATGCTGGAGGGGGAGGAGGACTATCAGATGCTGGAGGGGGAGGAGGACTATCATATGCTGGAAGGGGAGGAGGACTATCAGATGCTGGAGGGGGAGGATTAATATCAGATGCTGGAGGGGGAGGAGGACTATCAGAAGCTGGAGGGGGAGGAGGACTATCAGATGCAGGAGGGGGAGGAGGACTATCAGATGCAGGAGGGGGAGGAGGACTATCAGATGCTGGAGGAGGAGGAGGACTATCAGATGCTGGAGGGGGAGGAGGACTATCAGATGCTGGAGGAGGAGGAGGACCATCAGATGCTGGAGGGGGAGGAGGACTATCAGATGCTGGAGGGGAGGAGGACTAACAGATGCTGGAGAGGGAGGAGGACTATCAGATGCTGGAGGAGGAGGAGGACTATCAGATGCTGGAGGAGGAGGAGGACTATCAGATGCTGGAGGAGGAGGAGGACTATCAGATGCTGGAGGGGGAGGAGGACTATCAGATGCTGGAGGGGGAGGAGGACTATCAGATGCTGGAGGGGAAGGAGGACTATCACATGCTGGAGGGGAGGACTATCATATGCTGGAGGAGGAGGAGGACTATCAGATGCTGGAGGGGAGGAGTACTTTCAGATGCTGGAGGGGGAGGAGTACTATCAGATGCTGGAGGAAGAGGAGGACTATCAGATACTTTAGGGGGAGGAGGACTATCAGATGCTGGAGGGGGAGGAGGAATATCAGATGCTGGAGGGGGAGGAGGACTATCAGATGCTGGAGGGGGAGGAGGACTAATAGATGCTGGAGGGGAAGGAGGACTATCACATGCTGGAGGGGGAGGACTATCAGATGCTGGAGGAGGAGTAAGACTATCAGATGCTGGAGGAGGAGGAGGAGGACTATCAGATGCTGGAGGGGGAGGAGGACTATCAGATGCTGGAGGGGAGGAGTACTTTCAGATGCTGGAGGGGGAGGAGTACTATCAGATGCTGGAGGAAGAGGAGGACTATCAGATACTTTAGGGGGAGGAGGACTATCAGATGCTGGAGGGGGAGGAGGACTATCAGAAGCTGGAGGGGGAGGAGGACTATCAGATGCAGGAGGGGGAGGAGGACTATCAGATGCAGGAGGGGGAGGAGGACTATCAGATGCTGGAGGAGGAGGAGGACTATCAGATGCTGGAGGGGGAGGAGGACTATCAGATGCTGGAGGAGGAGGAGGACCATCAGATGCTGGAGGGGGAGGAGGACTATCAGATGCTGGAGGGGAGGAGGACTAACAGATGCTGGAGAGGGAGGAGGACTATCAGATGCTGGAGGAGGAGGAGGACTATCAGATGCTGGAGGAGGAGGAGGACTATCAGATGCTGGAGGAGGAGGAGGACTATCAGATGCTGGAGGGGGAGGAGGACTATCAGATGCTGGAGGGGGAGGAGGACTATCAGATGCTGGAGGGGAAGGAGGACTATCACATGCTGGAGGGGAGGACTATCATATGCTGGAGGAGGAGGAGGACTATCAGATGCTGGAGGGGAGGAGTACTTTCAGATGCTGGAGGGGGAGGAGTACTATCAGATGCTGGAGGAAGAGGAGGACTATCAGATACTTTAGGGGGAGGAGGACTATCAGATGCTGGAGGGGGAGGAGGAATATCAGATGCTGGAGGGGGAGGAGGACTATCAGATGCTGGAGGGGGAGGAGGACTAATAGATGCTGGAGGGGAAGGAGGACTATCACATGCTGGAGGGGGAGGACTATCAGATGCTGGAGGAGGAGGAGGACTATCAGATGCTGGAGGAGGAGGAGGAGGACTATCAGATGCTGGAGGGGGAGGAGGACTATCAGATGCTGGAGGAGGAGTAGGACTATCAGATGCTCGATGTGAAGGAGGACTATCAGATGCTGGAGGGGGAGGACTATCAGATGCTGGAGAAGGAGGAGGACTATCAGATGCTGGAGGAGGAGGACTATCAGATGCTGGAGAGGGAGGAGGACTATCAGATGCTGGAGGAGGAAAAGGACTATCAGATGAAGGAGGGGGAGGAGGACTATCAGATGCTGGAGGCGGAGGAGGACTATCAGATGCTGGAGGGGGAAGAGGACTATCAGATGCTGGAGGGGGAGGAGGACTATCAGAAGCTGGAGGAGGAGGACTATCAGATGCTGGTGATGGAGGAGGACTATCAGATGCTGGAGAGGGAGGAGGACTATCAGATGCTGGAGGAGGAGGACTATCAGATGCTGGAGAGGGAGGAGGACTATCAGATGCTGGAGGAGGAGGAGGATATCAGATGCTGGAGGAGGAGGAGGACTATCAGATGCTGGAGGGGGAGGAGGACTATCAGATGCTGGAGGAGGAGGACTATCAGATGCTGTAGGAGGAGGACTATCAGATGCTAGAGAGGGAGGAGGACTATCAGATGCTGGAGGAGGAGGAGGACTATCAGATGCTGGAGAGGGAGGAGGACTATCAGATGCTGGAGAGGGAGGAGGACTATCAGATGCTGGAGGGGGAGGAGGGCTATCAGATGCTGGAGGAGGAGTAGGACTATCAGATGCTGGAGGAGGAGGAAGACTATCAGATGCTGGTGGGGGAGGAGGACTATCAGATGCTGGAGGGGGAGGAGGACTATCAGATGCTGGTGGAGGAGAAGGACTATCAGATGCTGGAGTGGGAGGACTATCAGATGCTGGAGGAGAAGGACTATCAGATGCTGGAGCTGGAGGACTATCAGATGCTGGAGGGGAGGAGGACTAACAGATGCTGGAGAGGGAGGAGGACTATCAGATGCTGGAGAAGGAGGAGGACTATCAGATGCTGGAGTGGGAGGACTATCAGAAGCTGGAGGAGGAGGACTATCAGATGCTGGAGGAGGAGGAGGACTATCAGATGCTGGAGGAGGAGGAGGACTATCAGATGCTGGAGGAGGAGGAGGACTATCAGATGCAGGAGGAGGACTATCAGACGCTGGAAGGGGAGGAGGACTATCAGATGCTGGAGAAGGAGGAGGACTATCAGATGCTGGAGGCGGAGGAGGACTATCAGATGCTGGAGGGGAAGGAGGACTATCACATGCTGGAGGAGGAGGAGGACTATCAGATGCTGGAGTGGGAGGAGTACTTTCAGATGCTGGAGGGGGAGGAGTACTATCAGATGCTGGAGGAAGAGGAAAACTATCAGATGCTGGAGGGGGAGGAGGACTATCAGATACTCTAGGGGAAGGAGGACTCTCAGATGCTGGAGGGGGAGGAGGACTATCAGATGCTGGAGGGGGAGGATGGCTATCAGATGCTGGAAGGGGAGGAGGACTATCAGATGCTGGAGGGGGGAGGAGGACTATCAGATGCTGGAGGGGGAGGAGGACTATCAGATGCTAGAGGGGGAGGGGGACTATCAGATGCTGGAGGGGGAAGAGGACTATCAGATGCTGGAGGAGGAGGAGAAATATCAGATGCTGGAGGGGGAGGAGGGCTATCAGATGCTGGAGGGGGAGGAGGACTATCAGATGCTGGAGGGGGAGGAGGACTATCAGATTCTGGAGGAGGAGGAGGACTATCAGATGCTGAAGGGGCAGGAGGACTATCAGATGCTGGAGTGGGAGGAGGACTATCAGATGCTGGAGGAGGAGGAGGACTATCAGATGCTGGAGGGAGAGGAGGACTATCAGATGCTGGAGGGGGAGGACTATCAGATACTGGAGGAGGAGGAGAACTATCAGATGCTGGAGGGGGAGGACTATCAGATACTGGAGGAGGAGGAGAACTATCAGATGCTGGAGGGGGAGGAAGACTATCAGATGCTGGAGGTGAAGGAGGACTATCAGATGCACGAGGTGGAGGAGGAGGAATATCAGATGCTGGAGGGGGAGGAGGACTATCAGATGCTGGAGGGGGAGGAGGACTATCAGATGCTGGAGGGGGAGGAGGACTATCATATGCTGGAAGGGGAGGAGGACTATCAGATGCTGGAGGGGGAGGATTAATATCAGATGCTGGAGGGGGAGGAGGACTATCAGAAGCTGGAGGGGGAGGAGGACTATCAGATGCAGGAGGGGGAGGAGGACTATCAGATGCAGGAGGGGGAGGAGGACTATCAGATGCTGGAGGAGGAGGAGGACTATCAGATGCTGGAGGGGGAGGAGGACTATCAGATGCTGGAGGAGGAGGAGGACCATCAGATGCTGGAGGGGGAGGAGGACTATCAGATGCTGGAGGGGAGGAGGACTAACAGATGCAGGAGAGGGAGGAGGACTATCAGATGCTGGAGGAGGAGGAGGACTATCAGATGCTGGAGGAGGAGGAGGACTATCAGATGCTGGAGGAGGAGGAGGACTATCAGATGCTGGAGGGGGAGGAGGACTATCAGATGCTGGAGGGGGAGGAGGACTATCAGATGCTGGAGGGGAAGGAGGACTATCACATGCTGGAGGGGAGGACTATCATATGCTGGAGGAGGAGGAGGACTATCAGATGCTGGAGGGGAGGAGTACTTTCAGATGCTGGAGGGGGAGGAGTACTATCAGATGCTGGAGGAAGAGGAGGACTATCAGATACTTTAGGGGGAGGAGGACTATCAGATGCTGGAGGGGGAGGAGGAATATCAGATGCTGGAGGGGGAGGAGGACTATCAGATGCTGGAGGGGGAGGAGGACTAATAGATGCTGGAGGGGAAGGAGGACTATCACATGCTGGAGGGGGAGGACTATCAGATGCTGGAGGAGGAGTAAGACTATCAGATGCTGGAGGGGGAGGACTATCAGATGCTGGAGGAGGAGGAGGACTATCAGATGCTGGAGGAGGAGGAGGAGGACTATCAGATGCTGGAGGGGGAGGAGGACTATCAGATGCTGGAGGAGGAGTAGGACTATCAGATGCTCGATGTGAAGGAGGACTATCAGATGCTGGAGGGGGAGGACTATCAGATGCTGGAGAAGGAGGAGGACTATCAGATGCTGGATGTGAAGGAGGACTATCAGATGCTGGAGGGGAAGTAGGACTATCAGAAGCTGGAGGAGGAGGAGGACTATCAGATGCTGGAGGAGGAGGAGGACTATCAGAAGCTGGAGGAGGAGGAGGACTATCAGATGATGGAGGAGGAGGACTATCAGATGCTGGAGGGGGAGGAGGACTATCAGATGCTGGAGGAGGACTGCCAGATGCTGGAGAGGGAGGAGGACCATCAGATGCTGGAGGAAGAGGAGGACTATCAGATGCTGGAGGGGAAGGAGGACTATCAGATGCTGGAGGGGGAGGAGGACTATCAGATGCTGGAGGAGGAGGACTATCAGATGCTGGAGGAGGAGGACTATCAGATGCTGGAGGGGGAGGAGGACTTTCAGATGCTGGAGGGGGAGGAGGACTATCAGATGCTGGAGGAGGAGGAGGACTATCAGATGCTGGAGGAGGAGGAGGACTATCACATGCTGGAGGGGGAGGAGGACTATCAGATGCTGGAGGAGGAGGAGGACTATCAGATGCTGGAGGGGGAGGACTATCAGATGCTGGAGGAGGAGGAGGAGGACTATCAGATGCTGGAGGATGAGGACTATCAGATGCTGGAGGGGGAGGACTATCAGTTGCTGGAGGAGGAGGAGGACAATCAGATGCTGGATGAGGAGGACTATCAGATGCTGGAGGGGGAGGACTATCAGATGCTGGAGGAGGAGGACTATCAGATGCTGGAGGAGGAGGACTATCAGATGCTGGAGGGGAAGGACTATCAGATGCTGGAGGAGGAGGAGGACTATCAGATGCTGGAGGGGGAGGACTATCAGATGCTGGAGGAGGAGGACTATCAGATGCTGGAGGGGGAGGAGGACTATCAGATGCTGGAGGAGGAGGAGGACTATCAGATGCTGGAGGGGGAGGACTATCAGATGCTGGAGGAGGAGGACTATCAGATGCTGGAGGAGGAGGACTATCAGATGCTGGAGGAGGAGGACTATCAGATGCTGGAGGAGGAGGACCATCAGATGCTGGAGGAGGAGGAGGAGGACTATCACAATAACAGTCACACTAACACAAAGAGTGGTGGTGGTGGTGGCGGGGGGGGGGGGGATGGTTACAGGCCCGACCCCACTCCAGTTCACTCCAATTAAAATTAACTCTTATACACAAGGCAATAAAGTTTAATTCACCAATAGAGTAAGATAACTTACCCTTACAGCCTAGTTCATACAGTCAATATTTCTTTTTTACTTCCAGCTAAAGCTATCTTTAATTAAGAGCCATTTTTAGTAATGCAGAACATATTACCGGGATGTTCAACACTATTCTTGTTCCCGTGTACCCGTATTCTGTCCAGCATCTACGGGTTGATGGAATACGTCAACAAGTTTGAGTTATGTAACATACATTTTGTTGTTTATAGAAAAATGATCTCGAGTTTCAGATATAATTTCAGCACACTACAGAAACAAGGGTTGTATTTTCCTAATTAGGTTACACTTCCTCCCAGTTTCAGAACACAGTCAGTGACAGTCAGGGAGTCTGACAGATAGACAGACATATTCCAATAACTCTTATCCATCTCATTTACTCAAGAGCATATCCACACGTTCTCTGTACCAAATAATATCACCTTGGTATGAGAGATAACGTCATTCTCTATATCAGGGGTGGTCAACCTTTTTGAGAGTGCGTGCCAAAATCAGCCAAGTCTCTGACACAAACTTTTTCCACGTGCCAACCATTTTTTTTAGAACATATTTGGTATCTCTTAAGAACTTTTTAAACGAAAAAATAATAAATTACCTCAGTGCAGTAAAACATAGTATAAAAAAACAGAAACAAAATTTATTTAACCTTCAGAAGTGTTTTTGTCATGCTCAGTTCACGAGAAATTAATTCTCTTTGTTCCTCTTTAGTTTTATTGCTTAAGTTCTTATGAACATTTTCAAAATGTCTCTTTACGGAAGAAGGTCTACAAACAACTGTGTCAGAACAGAAAATGCATAAAGCTTTATCATCCGTCTTAATCATGCCAAACTTTTCAGTCCAGTATTCCTTAAATTCTCTAATATCCTCTTCATTTGACTGACATCGTTTCTTAGCTGGTGGTGGTGACATTCTCTACAATCTGTAAAGGGCATGAAATTAAAATAAGTAATATATTAATATGCATGGAAGAGAAGGAAGATCAAAAGTAAGTCAAACTAGTATATGATGAGTAACTCCAATGAATAGCAATGATAACGGATCGTGTTGTCGTTGTGAAGTGCAGTGACGAGAAATGAATTAGCCTACTTCTACTGAAATGCGAGTATTTAAAGAATTATTTATTTCCTGTTAATATTATAGCACACACACACTTTGTAGTAAAGTAGAGTAGTAGGCATCCTTCAGTCTCGGGAGACTATGGAGTTGCGCCCTAGTTGTCAATTCTGGTGCAGCGTCTGGTGTGACTGATGAGGCCAATCCGAGAGTGGCAGTCCTTCCCACACCGAGCACAAACGAAGTCTGATTCTGGTCTGTCTTCCTGGCTACCGGCTTTCCTTCTCTATCTCTTTGCCTCCGATTCCTTGGCAAGTGACTCCTCGAACTTGGAGAGGCCTCTTTGAACAGACTGCCTCCAGGCTGAACGGTCTGCAGCCTGTGTCTCCCATATAGCTAGATCGACGTCCATGGCTTTCAGGTCCCTCTTGCATACGTCTTTGTACCGTAGCTGGGGCTTGCCTGTTGGACGCTTTCCCTGCATCAGCTCTCACGTACGTAGAGACGTACGTAGTAAAGTATACGTACGTTTATTCTAATACCAATCAATAAGTTTAATAAGCCAATGTTTGAGGTAAGCGTGACGAGACAATGAACATAAAAATCTTCAGAGGATTTTTTTTTTCTTTTATGAAAATTAGAGGGTTTTCTTTATTTTACATAATTCCAGAAACAACACCAGCAGCCGCTTATCACAAAGACACTACTTCCTAGGCATTGAGTACTTATGCCAAGAGTTTATAAGACTTCACTTGGTTCGATAGACAAAACCCGTTTTTGTGTGTTTGTGTGGTGTGTTGTGGCGAAACATCGTTGAGTCGGTGACAACTTGCTTATGTCAGCTCTGTTCTTAGGGAGCAGGCGAGCGAGTACGTGTGAATTTAAGGATTAAGACTATTCTTACAATGATATTGAGTTTCACAAAGTTATTGATTTATAAGGGGAATAATTTTCACCTGGAGATGAAGTACTGACCTTTTTCTCGGGGAGGAGGCAAGTGAGCAACTGTGAGAAACACTACGAAGCAAGACTGCGAGAGAGAGTTACGAGTCTGAGATCGTCTGAACATGTGTTCATTACGGGGACTTCATGGGGGTGGGGGACTGTTGATTTCAATGGTTATATTACGGCCGTCAATGGAGAGAAGGGGAGAGCATAAGAATTCTTATCTTTCTTTAGCTTTCGAAGGTGAAGATGCTTTAGATTTAGATAGTAAAGTGAGTTTAATTAATATGCGTCAAACTGAAGTCGGGCGGCATTCAAACACATGAGGTTTAGGGGGGGGGGAGATGTTGTGGGGGTTTAAATTCAAAGTTTACGAAATTAATTTTTAAAGGTGGGCAGGCATGGCGTATGTTGCCTTCACAGATATGATTGTCAATGTACACTATGGTTATGGGTGCAACCTTTAGGTTAGAAAGGCTTATTACATAAAATATGAGCCAAAGTAAATAGAGGGGAATCATCATACATCGGCATGATCGATGACGTAAAAAAAGAAGGTAACTATGGCAACAAGATCAACTTCTTTTTCTTGAGACCTCTTTAGCTTCGTAGAACTTAAACCTCTTCACCACCAGGACGTACATATACTGTACGTCCTGGTGGTGAAGATAAAACACTCTCTCACATTCTCTAAACAAACCTTTCCCTTGCTCACAAAACACTCGCATTCTCTAAAACAAAACTTTCCCTCACGCACACATCTTTTAAAGAACTTTTTGTAACTATGAGGGCCATAGTTCATATAATGACGTAATGGACAATTAGATAAGGGAATTTGGTAGTATTCACTTTATAGAGGCCGGAAAAATAAAGCTAAAACCCAAGCTTAAACATTCCTAGGCATACGCATATATCTTACTATATGTACCAGAATTAACCAACCAAGAAAGGTTCAGTGCTCCTTACTGCACCATATATATTCCCATCTTAATTTATTCTATAAACTAATCACCTAACCTAATCCTTGAATACTACATCATATTTAACTCTTAATGTATTTGAAAGTCTAGTCGTTATATATACAACATCCAATCCCCCACACGAACAGTTTATCACATTCTTAATACAAATGGTTCATTAAACACTACTATGCTATGTTTTCTCTTAGGAAGGTGTAATCTCACCATACTATCTTAGTCTATTCAGAATCCTCTCCGAGGCCTAACTTATTTCCTCCTGATAATCTATATTTGCTCCAAAAATCATAAAATGCAATGTTTTACAGTAATCCAAACCCCTATCCTATCCTATATCCAATTAGCAAAACTAAAGCTTCACTATTAATTACTAACTTAGCTTGTTTCTCCTTCCTACATTTCTCCATTAATTCAGAGGAGGTGCAGCAATATTTGTTGTGTAGTCTAAACATTACATCCCGCCCTTAACCTATTCCTTCCCTTCAAAACAAATAAAGGTTTGTCAAGACAGACAGTCTTAAAAGTAAACATATTTTTTATCCGAATTATACTTGTACCTATATTCCCCACTTACCCTAAAGCTTATCCTAACCTATTTCACACAATATTTTAACTAATAAATTACAAGACGTTTGTGATATTCTGCCAGATAATTTTCTTAACAAAGTGTTATGGCCATATATTATAATCTGCAAGGTGGAGGGGCTGGAATTATCAGGGGAAAGCGCCAATCCATTACGACTATATAGCCTTTGGAAGGGGTCAAGATAAGGATTTGGGATGGGACGAGGGAAAGGAATGGTGCCCAACCACTTGGACGGTCGGGAATTGAATGCCGACCTACATGAAGTGAAACCATCGCATTACCATCCAGCCCAAGTGGATGGACTCTGCAAGGTGGAACATGCAGGTTTTTAATCTATGTGTTATATACATTTTACTAATAAATGCACTGTGTTCTTACATTTTTCCACCAAAAGTAATTTTTGTTAAAGAATAGTGTTAAAACAGCCTTCGTGCAGTTTACTCAAAGTCCGAGGACTTGGTTAGTGAATAGAACAGCAAAAGCTGCACCTTGTCTATAATTAAGGAGGGAGGGAGTTATGAGGAGAAAGCGGCAAGCCATTACGACTATATAGCACTTAAAAGAGGTCAGGATTAGGATTTGGGATGGGACGGGGGACAGGAATGGTACCCAACCATTTGGACTGTCGGGGACTGAACGCCGACCTGCAGGAAGCGAAACCGTCGCTCTACCGCCCTGAAATATTGTGTAGCAAGGAGCATTGAAGCTAGCTTGGGTGGTTAAATCTCGACTTTCGTCACTATTTTGTAGAAAATATATTTATTACATGGAAAGAAAGGGTAGGTGAGGGCGTGTTGGGTTAGATATAGTGGTATATGTGGAAAACGTTTTGGCCAGGAGTGTGATTGGTTAAATAATTATGGTGAGACATGTGGAAATCGGATGTTAGATGAAATGGACAGACCGACTAAAACTGCTCTTTTTCTTTAATTTAACTTGGATAATATGTTATTGTTCTATGATTTAGGTGAAAAAGTTGACATTTGATAATGAATAAAGTGTATAAAATCTGAACATATTAGAGGGGACAGTATTAGTCTGAAACTTAGCTTTGTTCCAGGTTTGATCAGATGGCTAGTGGAACTATACCTTATGTGGAAGACCTTCGGATATATTTTTAGCTGAAAAGTCCTAAGATATATGGGAAAACCATCCCATCCTCCTTTTCAGATAGTTTTTATATTATGGATGTGGACTGCTGCACATATATTACGAAATGGACAATTAGAAAGTGGAATTTAGTACTATTGAATTTGTACAAACCGGAAAAGGTTTTGTATTTATGTTGCTAATAACATCTAACCGAAGCTAATCATCCTAGGCCTAATAGACACTATCTGAGGCCTAATAGTACATATATGTGCTTTACTAGTCCTAAGAATATTTCAGTTTGGTTTTTAGCTTTATTTTTCAGGACTCTATAAAGTGATAACTCCCAAATTCTATTTTCTAATTGTCCATTATGTCAATATATGAAGGATGGTGCACATAGTTACAAAAAGAACTATGTAAACAGGAGGATGGGTTGTGGAAAACATAGTTCTATAACCAGTGAGGGATTTTAAAAGGATGGAAGTAGAGTCGGGTTACAAACCTAGAACCTATCTAGAAGTTAGCTCCGATGGTAAGGTTAGTGAAATAGTGTGAAATTTAAATATGTTTGCGAAACCTTTATTATTTATTATGAATTTTGATGTAAATATATTATTCAATTCTTTTCAATATGGTGATGTAGGTTCACCATTACTGATCCCAACCATATGTCACTCTGACTAATATTGTGACTTTGGGAATAAGATCTCATGAGAGCTTCTATTACACTTTTTCCTTTAATTTATGAGAAAATATATTTATTTTTCTGCGCTCTGGGAGAAGTAATGGTGATAATGGAAAATTAAGGTATAAGAGACCTTAACATATTAGTGAGGAACCAATAGTTTGAAAGAAAGTTAGCTCTGCTCTATGTTTGGTTAAGTGAGTTTTGATAGGATGGATAGCAAAACCAAATATAATGTTGCATTGGCGGTTGATTGACATGATGTAAATAGGAATGTCTCTCTTTATCTGTGTGTTCTGATAGTAGGAAAAAACACGGAGAAACTATAGTTGAAGAAGACATGCAAACACACAACGTATCGGCCACTATGATTCCTAGCTTGTTTCAACTTGTAATAACGTTGTTACATATGGTTATATCGTTTTTATGATGTATTAGAACGTTGTTACAACTTGCTATATTGGTTGTTATAATTATTATAAGGTGTTAGACCTTGTTCCAACGTTGCAGCAACCATAGAGTTTCGTCGTGTGTTTGGCGGGTATATAATGAGCTTGAGAAGTCCTTATAAGAACCATTGTGTTAAATTTATGTAAGTTGGGAGAATCTCGTTTCAATCATTTGTGGAATATTAAGACATCATTATTTACCAGTAACATTGATTTAGAATTGGGTAGGAGTAAATGTGAAGGATTTTATGATTTTTAACAATTTAGCAGTAAATTACTAACGTAATAGAATTGGATATGACGTAAAAGTTTAAAAATGCATATCAAAGTATACTTTGCTCTCTTCTTTTTACAACTTCTCTTTATATAGATAACGTCTCTCTTCTCTTTATTTAGACTTCACATAGCAGGTTCTTGATGACCTCTATAAAAGAGACCATTTCCCCATCTTTGTCACCTCTTTTCATCCTCCCCTCTCCTTCGCTAAGTAGCAGTTTGCCAAGACTGACTGGAACCTTACGTGCTACTCGTTCTAATCTCTCTGATCTGCGTTCTGGGAGAAATAATGGTGATAATAGATAATGATAAGAGCTCATGTTAAATTCATATAAATGGAGGCTCCCCCCAGCCTCCTTTTACATGACACCGTTTTCGACGCTTCCCTTCGCTCTGTTTCTCGCTTTACCTCCCAGGCCTCGCAGAAGTGAACGGCCACAAAATTCACCCTGGTGGAATGCAGACTATGCTTGGGCTGTCCACTGTTAGCGTGCAACCTGGAAGAAACACCGACGCCATCGGACGACCGGTTCTTATATTTTGTTTCGGAAGACAAGAGCGGCGGCCCGTAGAGCCATCCACTTGGCTTATGGTGAGAGTTGGAGATCTTTTGTCTCCACCATTACAACTAACACTCCTCTGCCCCTGATCTGAAAGAAAACTCACAAGATATCAGGTAAAATTGGTCCAGATGTCTCACCAGTCCTTCACCTCCGGGGTTCTATTGTGGCGGATCCGGTGTCGGTCGCGACCGAACTGAGTTTTCACTTTTCGACTGTTAGCTCCAGTTTTCATTTCTCTCCTTCTTTCCATACTCCTAAGCTCCTTCTTGAATCTTGAACCTTAGATTTTCGCACTTATCTTAAGCATCCCTATAATGATCATTTCTCTCTCAGAACTCCGGTCTACCCATAGAGCAGGCTGCTCCATGTTCAGCAGTCAGCAGGCTGCTCTATGTTCAGCAGTCAGCAGGGTGCTCAAGGTTCAGCAGGCTGCTCTATGTTCAGCAGTCAGCAGGCTGCTCTATGTTCAGCAGGCTGCTCTATGTTCAGCAGTCAGCAGGCTGCTCTATGTTCAGTAGTCAGCAGGCTGCTTAAGGTTCAGCAGGATGCTCTATGTTCAGCAGTCAGCAGGCTGCTCAAGGTTCAGCAGTCAGCAGGCTGCTCAAGGTTCAGCAGTCAGCAGGCTGCTCAAGGTTCAGCAGTCAGCAGGCTGCTCAAGGTTCAGCAGTCAGCAGGCTGCTCAAGGTTCAGCAGTCAGCAGGCTGCTCAAGGTTCAGCAGTCAGCAGGCTGCTCAAGGTTCAGCAGTCAGCAGGCTGCTCAAGGTTTAGCAGTCAGCAGGCTGCTCAAGGTTCAGCAGTCAGCAGGCTGCTCTATGTTCAGCAGTCAGCAGGCTGCTCTATGTTCAGCAGTCAGCAGGCTGCTCTATGTTCAGCAGTCAGCAGGCTGCTCTATGTTCAGCAGTCAGCAGGCTGCTCTATGTTCAGCAGTCAGCAGGCTGCTCTATGTTCAGCAGTCAGCAGGCTGCTCTATGTTCCGCAGTCAGCAGGCTGCTCTATGTTCAGCAGTCAGCAGGCTGCTCTATGTTCAGCAGTCAGTAGGCTGCTCTATGTTCAGCAGTCAGCAGGCTGCTCTATGTTCAGCAGTCAGCAGGCTGCTCTATGTTCAGCAGTCAGCAGGCTGCTCTATGTTCAGCAGTCAGCAGGCTGCTCTATGTTCAGCAGTCAGCAGGCTGCTCTATGTTCAGCAGTCAGCAGGCTGCTCTATGTTCAGCAGTCAGCAGCGTACTCAACCTGTCAGAAGCATCACGGGGAACATTCTTGCTCAACCTTTAAGAAATATAACACGGAGAATGGTGCACATAAGAGGTTTATCTAGTCTCTTAATAACTCGCTTGATATATTTACTTTTGTTACCATGAGAATGTTACAATTGCCTATTTATATGACCAAAATATTAAATTTTAACTTTTTTCCCTAACTCTTGTCAGGTGTCGACGGCAGACGTGGTATTGATACACTTACGGAGTGTGGCAAGTAGAGAGAAGGTGCTGGTGGACCTAGGTCCACGCGACCCTTCTCAGCCCTGGGTTATGTTTGAGCCAGAAACACATTTACAGTCTAACGTCCTCTTCCATACGAATTATAAGTTGCTAGACGGGTTCTTCAACCGCACGATGCACCACCGGAGAGACTCAGACATCCTAGTGCTCCACGGGTTTATTGTGAGGCGTGGCCGGGACGCATCCTTCCTGCCTCCATCATGGCGTCAAGATCCGGTAATGTTTCCTAACAAAACCAGGAGGAAACTGGCCGTGGCGTTCGTTTCCAACTGTAAGGACAACAGTGGAAGGTTACAATATATCCGAACTTTGAAGAAATACGCCCGGGTTGATGTGTATGGCAGATGCGGCGGCCATAAGTGTGGAAGTTCTCGATATGCTGAGCACGCATACAAACCTGCAACGGATCCCTGCATGAGGATGGCTGGCGATAGTTACCTGTTTTATTTGGCGTTTCAAAACGCCTTATGTACGCACTATGTAACGGAGAAGCTGTACAACCTTCTTTACTATCCACTAATTCCGGTGGTGCTTGGGGCGGCCAACTACAGCGCCCTGATGCCTCCTGGCTCCTACATCAACGCCCTGCACTACACACCCCAACAACTGGCTTACAAAATGAAGTACCTCGCCGATCACCCTCAGGTAGGCTCAAACATGCATTAGAAATGTCTGCCGCTCGTGGCCAAAACACAATTTTGTGCCCTCTCTTTTCCCTGAAATAATTAAACCCACACACCTCCTATACTCTTAATTTTCGAAAACCCAACCTTACATAGCAACCCCTTCCTAACTTGGAACAATGTCTGACCATTATCAGAGGTGCCCTAGATTTTATCAGAGACCCTCGATAAAAACATTAATAAACACACAAATGCTTACTACTAAGACCACCACCAATGGAACACACACTACTCAGCTACCAGATAGGGGTCTATTAGCTGAGTGGACAGCGCGCAGGACTCTGTGGTCCGGGTTCGATTCCCGGACCTGGCAGAAACAAATGGGCAAAATTTCTTTCACCATAAATGCCCCTGTTACCTATCAGTAAATAGGTACCTTGGAGCTAGGCAGTTGTTACGGAGCTGCTTCCTGTGTGTGTGTGAGTGTGTGTGTGTGGGGGGGGGGGGGAAATAGTTAGTTAGTAGTTAGTAAGAGTTGATTGACAGTTGAGAGGCGGGCCGAAAGAGCAAAGCTCAACCCCCGCAAGCAAAACTAGGTGAATACACACTGGAGAGTCACCCTTTAGTGATCTAAACTATAGAGAAAGAGGCTCACCGTCGTACTGTTTGGGGAATCGGCTCAACCTATTATTACGAGTACACACCCCACGGAGCCGACATGACTTACCTTCTCTCTCCTTACTTTAGGATGACCTCTTTCTAGTTCCCCTTTATAATATTATTCCAGCTGCACACCACATGCACCCTGTCGACCGGCCACAGTTATTTCTCTCTCTCTCTCTCTCTCTCTCTCTCTCTCTCTCTCTCTCACTAGGACAAATGCAGAACAAGTTGTCTACAGACAAACATTTATTAGAATAATATAAAGAATGATAAATACCCGCATAGTATCATCAGGTCCAACAAACTAGCTTCACGCCTATATAATATGAGTGTTCCACCAAGTAAACTATGCTAGGCTGCTGCTTAATCTTCGCCCGCAACCTCCTGCCTCCTCGACGTCAGGGTTAGGCAACTTGCATATAAATTAACTGAAACTGGAAAATATTAACGTTCTCACCTTACACTGCGCCATTCATAACATGAATTCATGAACTCCCTCAAACAATAATTATTTCTATATAATTCTATGTATTGGGTCCTGAGGCCCACCACTAGTACAATCCATCAATGGGTCCTCAAATTAAGTGTGAACTTCTACAGTCTCTTCAATATTACTACTGCGTCTAACAATGACCAAACACGTCCACCAAGTACCACTGCTACTTGAAGTTCCACCATATACCTGAAGATCCTCTACATAGGCTTCACCATACACGTAGTTCTCCTATACCATTGAAGTTCCACTATACACTTGAAGATGCACCATATGAACTTCACCAGATACGAACCTCACTAGACTTGAAGCTCATACCCAAAGTTCCCCATACACGAACTTTACCATACACAAACCCTGCAATTCCATTACCATATAATAATTACATGTTCTTTTATCAAACACAAATAATATTCATAAACTAAATTTCATACTACAATGTCCAACTGCCGCATCTGCACTAAAAGTGCACTCCCCCACAATGGACGAGTCCACCCAGTTAATCTTGTACCGCCTGGGGCTTCCTCCCCTCAGTCGTACACTGCACTCGTCTGAGTGATCATATGTCGCTCCCGCCTCCATAATATCAAATCATCGCAAATTCCTCACATTGTCTCATTATTTTCATAAACTCTAACCTACATTCACAAACGTCCTATAAAATCGCTGGGCACATGATCTAACTATAGCAAGCTCTACATGACAGAATATTGATCGCATACCACAAAAGGATGTCGTGACAACACCTGTCCAACGACGCCCAAAAATGGCGCTCTTCCCGGTCGTCCATAAATTGCTCTTAAACGTGCAATTATCGGCGCCAACCCGTTTTGACTTGAGCGTGAGAAGTCATGTAACAGGTGCCACACAGGAACACCTGCCCAATTTATCCATTTAAAAGGATTTACACACAGTTGGGTCCTCAAAGGCACGACCACTCAATAGGCTTCAGGTCGCCTCTATATCATTACCATAATAACTGAGAATACATTAAACATCGTCCTTCAACAGCTTTTTCATACGCTGTTTACATAGTCTCTCACGAATTCTTCATCATGAGCTACAAACTTTCTTCTTCATTAGGAGGCAATGACGTACGTCCGTTTCCGTCGACTCTCACGACTCGTCCGTCCAGCGGTCGACCCCAAAGACATATTCAACAATTTTAACATGCTGTTCATTCAAAATAGGAATTTTCTCAAAGATAAATTAATATTGTTATATACTAGCATACTGTGCATATTTAGGCATTGGTTAAGATAGGTGTTTAGGTTCCGTTGGCGATTAATTGTATTTGTAGTACGTGGGTGAAGCATTAATAGCGTTGTGGTTCGAACAAAATTCGTCAGTGAAGCATTTGTTCCGGAAGTGTTTGAATGAAATCAGTTGTGAGTTGTGTGTAAACCATTTTTCATTCATAAACAGGGGGTTAGGCAGGGGCATGGAATCACTTTTGAGTCTTTGTTTGGAGGACGGGCTGGTATTTGTAGTACGTGGGTGAAGCATTTACAGTGCTGTGGTTCAAACAAAAGTCGTCAACGAAGCACTTGTTCTGGATGTGTTCGGACGTCATCAGTTTTGAGACGTGCGTAAACCGTTTTTCATTCATAAACAGGGGGGGGGGGGTTTGGCGGGTTCATGGAAGGGACTTTGGCCTTGGTTTATGAGGACAAGCAGGTTTTTGAATAACAAATATTTTAGAGAAGATTTACAACTGATAACATTCAAATTTTTCTCGAGCAATGCATCGCTCACATCCTCTGTTCAAATCAAACCTCTCAGTGCCTCATACATATTCTGTAAATACAAATAATTGCATTATTTATTTTCGTTTTCAGAAATCATTTGCATCAAATGATTCACTATAGAGGAAAACTCGAGCCTCAATTGTTAAGGCAAACTTGCATAAACAACATGCCGAATGAATCAGAAAGACTCATTCCTGGGAAAGGTTCGAACCTTAGACTGTCAGGAGTTTATAACCCACTTACAAGTCGAGTATTCTGACCACATGACCACACAGACTATTCGAAAGTATTGGATACTCTTTAGTGGTAACCTTCTTTTGCTGAAACTGACAACATTATTCGGAGGACCTATGGCAGTTCCTCGACCTAGAAATGGCTTCTTAAACCTTGCTGGGATCAACCGCACTACTCCAGTGACCACAACACAGCAGTTGCAACATCAGGATCTGCGGGTTGGTACAAGGATTCAACTAACTACGTACCACTTAGTTTGATGAAAGGGAGCAGTAGAGCAACAGATGTACACTTACATTGCAACAGGCTTGGATACCCATGTGCATGGGAAATAGGCTTACAGGTTCTGGAAGATGAGAGGAAATGTCAGCACTGTGAAGAAATGCCCGACAGACCACTGGAACATTATTTAACACATTGCACAGTTACAAACCCATTAAGATTTCAACTTAGATTCAACAGAGCAGAAGAAGTTGTTAAACACATATGGCAAAATCTTACTGAAGCGACCATACGAGTCATAAATACTCATACTCCGCCCAAGTAAAACAGAAACAAGCAACATTTAGTGGGCCAGCCAGGGACTTAGGGCCCGCACAGGAATGTCCCTGCAAAAAAAAAAAAAAAAAAAAAAACGCACTATGGACCAAATCAATCTCTTAAATCTGGGAATAAACTGTCACGTTATGTCCAGACCAAGTGAGATGGCCCAGAAAGTGAAGTCGGAGATTCTACATTTTTTGGACGACATATTCGACCTCGAGAAGCAAAAGAAGGTTACCACTAAAGACACATTGCAAGCTAAACTTATTACGGAGGGAGGAAATATTCGAGATTACTACAGGAGAACCATAGTAGGGTAAATTGAGACTATGACCGTGTGCAACACCTGGGCAGGTGAGGCAATTAGGCTCCTGCAGAGGTGTTGCACACATCGTAGTCTCGGGGGGGGGGGGCATGGGTGCGCGTGCGTCGTCGCGCAGAGTGTTTGTGTGACACGGTGGGTGGCTGGGCGTGCCAGGTCATTATCTTGTGAGGGGTTGTGAGTCGTGGGAAGTAAAAGTGTATGTATAGGAACAGGTGAGCAAGAGCAGTAGTTGTAAGATGAACGTGTATGAGTATGTTACGTAGAGTTAACCATGTGGAGATATATAGTTAAATAAAATATGTAGGAAATAGAAGGATATGTTGTGGGCAAAGAGGGGAGGCCCTCCCATGAAGGGGGGCATACCCAGTAGATACCCAGTACCCAGAGAAGAGAACCACCCAGGAGCTTTGACTCTGAGTGGTAGTGCGCCTCACACTTTCGTGTTTTTTAAACAATATGTCTGTTGTATGTAGGAAAGGCTAGATGGCAGAGTGAAGTGTGTATATTTTACCAAAAACGTATAATATTCTCTCCATAGTCTCTGCCGCTGCTTTCGCCTCAGCCTCTAGTCCTAAGTCTTCAACACTGGGTCTAAGAGGAGTCGTTAATTTCGTGTCATGCACGAGTGTGTTCACAGTGGGATGTCACACTGGCAACTGAGCTGTGATCGAAGCACTCATAATATTTTTGTAAACAAAGGAGGTCCCCTCACCTCACTCTCCCCTACCCTTCAGCCTATACCGGAATGGAGTGCCACATACTTACCACATGGCCCATGTCACACCGCATAGGGCATGAGGCACACCACATACCACATGGGTGACAGAGTGAGTGTTCAGACGGCCTACCCCTTTGATAGCGGTCGTGTGACTGAGGTAAATGTGTGGGAGGGGGGGGGGAGGGGAGTATTATGTCGACAATAGCCCCCACCATAACCCCTCGCGCGCTCCCTCCAGCACCTTACCATTGAGTAGAATAATAATATTAATAATAATAAGATAAGATCACACGCATTCTGTTTATTTGCGTTAGTTTAAAAAATAGGGATGTCGGGAGGGCAGTACCATATATATGTTTTAGTTAGTTTTTTCTCAGTAAAGAAGGAGGTGTGTATCAGCCCCTCTCGCCCCCTCAGCTTTCATAGTTCCCTGTCAGCCTACCTTATCAGTCACACGAGATCTCCTCTTCTGAGGTACGGGAGTTCATCACCAGGTGTGTGGAGGCGGCGAGACGAGGGTCTTGCGTGTCTACTTCAGGGAAGTGGCAGCTCCCGCCTACCCGCTACCCTTACACTTAGCATGCTCTGTTTACTTCTCACCCCTCAGGTTTTGGCACTAGCATGCATGTCTCTGTATTCAGAACAAATAAGTAGTTAAGGGTATATACCCATTTTATATAAATTGTTATTCTTTATTAAACACTGAGACATTTACAACGACAATAATAATAATATTTTTAAATGTGCAAACATCATTCTTTCTCCAAATAACTTTTAAGAGTAACAAGCCTCATCGTATACCAGTCGTCAATCTTCTTATAACAAATCAAATCAATGCTAGTGTGTGTTATACACTTCGTAACGTAACGGGGTCATCATGCAAAAATCATTCAATTACTGTGTGGCTGTTTAGACCTCGTAACACACAATGTGACGTAACGCAGAAAATAATCTTTCTGCTGATGTAAAGTGTCTACCTAACATAATGTAACGTAACGTGACTAACATGCAAACATACTTCTTTCCCAATAACAGGTTAAGATTAGCATCAACATCAGTCGTAAGGCAGTCTTCATTCTTCTTATAACAAATCAAAATCTATGTTAGTGTGTGTTTTCACCTCGTAACGTAGCATGACCAGCATGCAAACATTATTCATTCTATTACTATGTGACTGTTTTAGACCTTGTAACTCAAAATGACACATAATGTGGAAAATAAGCTTTCTGCTGATGTAAAGCGTGTCTTACTAACGTAACGTAACGTGACTAACATGCAAACTGTGAGGGATCTAGATCCCTCAGCTAGTTTTCCTAGTTTCTAGATTTGGCTAGACACTCTAGAAATTGAAGCTTTCAAAATAACATATGCTTGTTGGGTGTTGAATGAAAGCTTATGTCAAGAACTATCACTTGAGAGTAGTTAGAAGTCTGTGATTGCTCTGTAGAGAGAATTACAGAGATTTTCCTGTTTCTGTGAAATAGGATGGGAGTTGAGAGTGAGTGTGAGAGGATACTTGACTAAAACCGTTAGAGGTGGGGGGGAGAGTGGGGTGAGCGCTGCCTCTTCCCCCCCCCCCCCCCACATGGGAGACATCACGCCACTCCTTAGGCCTCCTCCTCCTTGTGATGCCACAAGACGCCGAGGGTGACGGAGGCATATGATTGGGTCCCGCACGTGTGGTCCAAGCCTAGTTTTGGAGCGAACAATTCTGATTGGGAGCGGCACGAGGAGCTGTGCCGGCTCCAAGCTGATTGGTCTAGGCATTGTAGGGAGGAGGTATGGGTATCTGGTGTCCCTTAGCCCGCGAAATCTTCAGTTTGAATTGGGCGGCCAGGGAAGGAAGAGGTGTTTGGGTGGGGGCGGCACGCTTGCCGCCTCCACCCCCTGTTAATCGCTTCTGTCGTCCAAATTACTCGATTGGTGGCACTCCTGCCATCAGGGGTTGTGTCAAGGCCCAATTAAGTGAATTGGGGCCAGGGATTTACGGAAGAAACAGTAAAAAGCTAAGAGACAGTTGACTGTGTGAACGCATGAGGCAGGCTGGCAAAGCCTCATGGAGTATCAGATTGATCCCTCATCCCTCGGGTCTGAGTATCCTGTCTAGTGGCAATGGACAATTGATATTGGGCAGTGTACGCGTATGTGATATTGCAGGCCCATGTTGGACTTAGCATTCCGCCAGGCTGCGTCAGTATGGGGACGCCACCAACCGTTGTCACCCAAGTGTAGAACAAAGGCATGGTTCTAGAGTGATGGGGTTGAGATTCCTCAGCCGCGTGGGTACTCCTGTGGGCGGCACCCATGTGCGCGCCCGCCCGTGGGTGGAGGCCAAACACCACCCCGCCCGCCAGCTCGGCCGGTGGGTGGTATGACGTCATACGCCACTCAGGCCACCCGCAGGCCGGCCACCCCCCCCCCTCTCTCAGCTCGGGAGGGGCGCTGTGGCCACATGCCTTGGCCAAATGCCTTGGCCACTTTCCCGGGACAGCCTAGGGCCACATCTTGTCGACGCATGAGGAGCAAGCCAGCTAAGTGTGTCAGCTAAAAGCTAAGTGTGGTAGTAACTTTGGTAATGAGGAAAAATAAGGCAGTAGAAATGAGTAGAAATGAGTACTATTACAGTGTGATGAGTACCGGTGGATGTTCCCGGTAAGAGTTATCTCAGAGCCTCGCCAGGCTAGAAAAAAACAGCTGGGGGCAGCTGTCAGTGGAATCCAGATGTCGGGTAGGGGCGGTACCTGGAGATAGAGATTATACACGGGACCACGCTGTATGGTAGTATGTTAGTAGACTGACTAGAGGATGTAACCAGTCAGTGTAGAGATTTACCATATAAGTGATCCAGCCTGTCGATTCTATATAATTGTTCAGGCTGGATTAATGCCATAGAGTACAGTAAAATTATAATCATTAGAGGTAGACAGGGATGTCAGTGGGACTCCTGAAGTCTGTGTAGGTAGATGCACACTACTTGGTGATATAATTTTCAGAGAGTATGTGAAGGCCATTTCTATGTGTTCATTTGCATGTTCATGTACTGTGTTGTGTGGTAGGTCAGTAGGTGTGATTGCTGACGGATTGCCTAATGATGTCATTAGCATGTGGGGTATGGTGACGGCATCATTATGTTGCAGGTTTGTGCAGTGTTGTTATCAGTTATACAATATTATTGCCCCAGGAACTGTGTTGAGGGTTCAAGGGACCTCTAGGATTATTCAGGGGAATTTTCAGTGCTTAATGAGAGCAGGCAATTGATGGGTTAATTGCCTGGCTGAAGTATGTGTGTGTTCACAGTATTCCTTTGCAATCGGGTGCAAGAAGTAAAAGAGGGAGAGGGGCAGTAATATTAGTATACTTGTGTGTGTTGCACAACCGTGTGTTTTATTGTGTGGGCACAGTAATTAGCAAGTTGCAGTGCTGCAACTATATGTGGGTAGTGCTGATATGTTGTTGCATGCCATTATAGTGTGACCTATGTAACGCTGGGGTTACTTTGTTTCTTTAAGTTATGTTGAGGACTTAAGGATTCAGTGAGTTAATTAAGGGGTAATTAACTGGATAAGGGGTGCACACTTAGTATTGTGGAGTGAGTGAGGGCTGTTATAAGGGAACAGTGTTGAGCTATAATGAGATACGTCTCGGGAGCAATTAATTGTCCATGTGACAATTAATTGACCACTCTAGCTAATTATGTAATTAGCCTTCTCATCATGAATTCACGTAGTGGGAGAGGTTCTGTCAGAGTCTGTCAGTATTTGTGTTAACGTAATATACTCGAGACTAATTACCTTTCAGGGGTAAAGCAATTAGTGGCATATGTTAATTGGTGGAGTAATTAGCATTGGAGAGCTCCGGTGACTCGGTAAAGCGAGGTCATGGAGCTAGCATAAATCGTTGTATTAATCATATCCTGTCTGAGGACAGTGGATTATTGGCACATCTTGTTAATTAGGGTAATTAACTCCTTTCCCGTGAATTCACAGTGTTTGATGAGACCTGCTTAGGCAGTGCGGAGTGAGACGTATTTATGGATGATTAATTATCGGTCCTGGTGACAGGTAATTAATGGCTCAGCAGTAATTAGTGCCCTAATTAGGGTAATTAACACTCACTAGTAATTTTTTGACACAGACTGTGGAGAAGCTACCAAGTTAGGGTAGGCTTAGTTAACGTAACTCAATGGGGATGTAATTAGTGGTCCGTTTGACCTTAATTGAGAATTACTCACTGAATACTTGCAAGGAGTCAAGTGTGTTGTAATATGTTGAGTTATTGTTAACAAGAGAGAGACAAGTGTTAAAGATTAACGTAGAGTATCATCATGTTGTTGTCTAGTGGGAGACAATTGTTTGTGATTACCGTGGTACTTTGTTGCTGACTGCTGCGATCAGTCAATTAACGTAATTAATCACTTCAGGCAATTTCTTTTGCTTGTCGTCTGGTGACGAGGGTAGAGTCATACTAGGGATCTGTGGAGCTGTGTCCCAGAATTCCCGCCTTGCCTGTCGGTGTATCGGGTTACAACAGGGCAACTTCTTAGTGGGAGTTGCAAAGAGTGTTCACACGGGGTTGTGATAGGGGGGAGTCACTGTTAGACTTCCACCTAGTTACGTGGGTCTCTCCTGGGGGGCGGGAGGACCCCTGAGTTTGTGATTATAGTAGCTGTCAGGGAAACCGTGACACTATTGATTGCCTGCTTGTGTCTTTGTTTCAGTGGATCCTTCATTTGTTCAGTTAGTTCAGGTGTCAGCCCGAAGTGTCAGCAAGATGGAGCCTGCTGTCACTTCTCGAGGGGCTGTTGAATAGCTGTGTTGCAAATGCCACTTGATGTACAATAACGTAACCATTCGCTGTGGTGTAACTTAGTCTGTGATATTTTTCTTTGATTTGCAATATTGCGTCATCAGCGGGCACACCTGTGTTCAGGTTAGTTCAGTATGCAGCCTCACAGCAAGGGTTGCTATTTAGCTGTTTGTTATCGTGCCACTGGATGGACATTAACGTAACGTAAACTCGGTAATGTAGTAGTTAGTCTCTTGTTATTAATAAATTGTTATGTTATAGAAAACGGTCTTTGATGTCAACCCTTCAACCATATTATTCCACCATATTTCTGCATATTATTATTATATGTTGATGTGATCTTGATAAGGCGGCTGTTCTTGGGAATTCGAATTCCAATTCATAGCGCCACATCAAATATAAATATTTGATTGTGAGAACCCGTCGGTTACCCTTTATTAGTTTTAACGTCCTGTTTAACTAGGAGGAGCCAGCGGCCTATTGTGGACAGGTTTTCACCCCTGGTGGTGGAGGCCTTGCGGTTTGCTCCCGCTTTTCCTTTTTCTATTGGACTCATGCTTAACTGCCGTGAGCAGACTTTAAACTTGTAGTCCACCTCTTAAGGGAGGTAGGCGTAGAGAAAAATCTCACACAAACATACTTCTTTCCCAATAACAGGTTAAGATTAGCATCAACATCAGTCGTAAGGCAGTCTTCATTTTTCTTATAACAAATCAAATCAAATCAATGCTAGTGTGTGTTTTCCCCTCGTAACGTAACGTGACCAACATGTAAACATCGTTCGTTCGTTCTTTCTATTACTGTGTGACTGTTTTAGACCTTGTAATACACAATGTAACATAATGGTGAAAATCATAGACTTGATATTATATTTAAATTTAGCTTGTTCATTATCACTGAGTACAAGCCATTTATTTGGTTGTAGTTCAAGGCACACTCTAAGGTTTACATTATCCAAAAATGTATTCAGTAACCGATGTAACATCCAACATTATTTTGAAGCAGGTATTTACATTGCTTCTCTCCAGCTGAGACATTAGCGTAATAGTCAGCTTCAATTTGTTAGGATCAACACGATTTAAAAAAAAACTGAGTCAGTTTATCACTGTGCGTATATCAGCTTTATGTACAACCAGAATGAGAATAAGGATTTGGGTTCTGCCACTATTTCGTCAGGTCAACCTTGAGGCATTTAGTGCTGTGTGTCATTGTCAGCTCGTTAGCGACCCACGTCCGGACATCCACTCTCTCTCTCGAGATGACAGCTCGCCTCACAAGCCGCTACCACTCATTAAGTCAGCGAAAAAAAAAAAAAAAAAAAGGGACTATTGTTATCATAGCCGGACAATGAAAACAGAATATTCACCACTCTTAATACTTTATTCAATAACTGCTAAACATAATGTTGGTAAATATTTTTATTTTATTGAAGTAGAACAAACATTACTGAATCATAACGGAGATAATATTCCATGCATGGCAAAACTCACCACACAACACATCACGATGTTTACACTCTCACTGTTTACACTCTCACGCGTGTGTTCGTGCTTTAGACAACACTAGCTGCGTGAGAAGAACTTATGAGCATTTCCATCATCTTAGTGGTAGAGTGAATTAATCAGATATTTAGCGTTCTTTAATTAGCTTCTACCATCAAGCTTATTTTAAGTTTTTTCCATTTTGAAAAGTTAGTAATAATAATAATACGATCATCAAGTCTGTATATGTTCTCTCTTAGACAGACAGTTTCAGACCGTCTGACCTTGAAACCAATGATGATGGGCAAGACAACCTTGAGGCGTTTAGCGCCTTGTGTGGCATTTGTCTCATCAGTGCCTGGCGTCAAGGATTTGCCATCATCAACTAATGATGGGGTTGTCTCTCCTAACCCCCCCCCCCTCACATGTTAACAGTGACATTAAGGGGTTAGACCTACAATAACCCAATGTGGGAGGTTATGTTCGCTACAGTAAAACTGAATATTTACCATTCTTAATACTTTATTCGTCCAAATACCATTTTAAAGTAAATCTGTCTAGTCGGTCTGTATGTTGTCTCAGTCAGTCCAGTCAGGAAGAGTTTACTGAATGTGGTAATCATTTCTTGTGGGAACATTTCCAGTTTAGTTTAAAGTTTTTCATCTTTAAGGAAATAACACAATCATCAACACCGTCTATATGTGGTCTCAGTTAGTCAGCGAAGTCAGTAGGTGGTTACTGAATGTAGAATCATTTCTTGTGTGTACATTTTTTAGCTTAGTTTAAAGATTTTCATCTTAAAAAGAAAATAATACAATCATCAAGTAAGTAATTATCAAAAGAAGGCACCAAACCGGGAAGGCTATGTAGCACCATCAAATAATCAGAGGGCGCTAAATATCATCAAGAATGCCAATACAAGAAAAGAAACGCATAAGACGAACGATATCAACAGTATCCGAGTCACCAAGAATACTATTGAGAGACAAGCGACCGCGGGGGACGGTCGGAAAACAAGACACACGTTCGTCCTGAAAGTCAGGACATTCAACAAAAATGTGCATGACCGTAAGAGGGAGAATGTAATTAGGACAATAAGGCACAGGGTGGCGCTCCATCAAGTGACCATGAGTTAAGCTGAGTATGGCCAATACGCAACCTCGCCAGAGCCGTTTCTTATCACCGGTTACGGTGGTAGGAGGACGGTCACGAGGGCACACAACTTTTAAGATTACGTAGTTTGTTACCAGTAACAGACGACCAACAAGCCTGCTAACGGGTAAGGATGGAGAAATGGATAACCGGGTAAAAGTCGGAATAAGGAATACCTTTACGAGAGATGGGACAAGAGCGGACAGCTTCCCTGGCGGCAGCATCCGCACGCTCATTTAAAGAGACACTAATATTGCTGGGAACCCAACAAAACTCAACCGACTTAAATTTATTGAGAACAAGAAAGAGCCAATGCTGGATCTCGACAATCACTGGATGAACCGGATTAAAGGACCCGAGAGCCATGAGGGCACTACGAGAGTCAACAACAACTACAAAGGAAGATTGACAACGAGAAAGCAGGAGACGAAGAGCATAGAGAATAGCATAAAGCTCCGCTGTGAAGATGCTAGTGTCCGGAGGTAAGCGACACATATAAGTGCGATCAGGAAAAACATCAGAGTAGCCAACACCATCCGCAGACTTAGACCCATCGGTGAAGACGGAAACAGAGCGGGAATGAGAAGAAAAGTGCTCAAGGAAAAGGCGTTTTAGAACAGTAGGAGGGGTAAAAGCTTTAGTGATGCGGGTCAAGGATGTACAAAACCGCGGAAGGGGGACTCTCCAAGGGCGCAAAGATGGAAAAACACGAGGAGAAACATTAGAAATACGAACGGAGAGAGAATCCTTGTACACGAGATAACCGGACAGAAAGAGGGAGGTGGTGAAGAGGAACAGGAACTGCAGGAGGGGTAAAAGTTAAAGCACGACAGAGGCGAGAGGAAAGATGTTCCTCTTGCCTCTGTCGTGCTTTAACTTTAACTAAGGACCGCGCAAGATAGCGAAGACAGTAGCCATCACGGCGGTCCCAGAGAGATAGGAAGCCAGTGTCAGCATACAAGCTGAGAACGGGAGTCGAACGAAAGGCACCAGAGCTGAGGTGCAACCCAGTATGGTGCAAAGCATCAAGATGGCGAAGAGTAGAAGGAGAAGCAGACGAGTAAGCAGGGCAACCATAATCGAGCTTAGACAGGATGAGTGCATAAAGAACTGCACACTACAGATTTTTCTACTCTAAGCATGAGACCAATAGAAAAAGGAAAAGCGGGAGCAAACCGCCAGGCTTCCACCACAAGGGTGAAAATCTGTCCACTTAGACCGCTGGTTCCTCCTAGTTAAAAAAAAAAGGACGTTAAAACCAATAAACGGTAACCGACGGGTTCTCAATCAAATATTTGTATTTGATGTGGTGCTATGAATTGGTATCCGAATTTCCCAAGACCAACCATCATTAAAAAAATCACATTGCAACATTCGTATAAAGCAGAACATGGGTGGAAAAGAATGGTTGAAGAATTGACATCAAAGACCGTTTTCTATAACAAAACAATTTATTTACAAGAGACTAAACTACTACAACATCGAATTAATGCTACGTTAATGTCCATCAAATGGCACTATAACAACAGCTAAATAGAAACGACTCCGGTTCATTGCTGTGCGGCTGCATACTGAACTAACCTGAACACAGGTGTGCCCACTGACGACGCAATATTGCAAACAAATAATTCACAAGCCTAGTTTAAACCACAGTGAGTGAATCGTTACGTTAATGTCCATCCAGTGGCACTTGTAACACAGCTATTCAACAGCCTCTCGAGAAATAACAGCAGTCTCCATCTTGCTGACACTTCGGGCTGACTAATTGAACTAACTGAAAAAAGATGCCCACTGACGACACAAGCTTGCAATCAATATTGTCACGGCTTCACGGTGAACAGATACTATAATAACAATCTTATGGGTCCTCCAACCTTCCAGGCGAGATACCCACGTAACTAGGCGGGTAGTCCAACACTGACCCCCCCCTATCACAACCTAATGTGAACACTCTTTGCAACTCCCTGCAAGAAGTTGCAAATGTAAACAGTAAACAAAGCCAGGCAAGGTGGGATTCTGAGACACTTCTCCAGTAATCCCCAAGTTACTTTACTCGTCTCCAGACGATAAACAAAAGAAATTGCCTTAATTACAAAATTAATTATGTAATTAATTACGTTAATTGACTATCCACAGCAGTCAGCAACAAAGTACTTTACGTTAATCACAAACACTTGTCTCCCTCAGACAACAATATGATGGTACTCTACGTTAATCACCAACACTTGTCTCCCTCAGACAACAACATGATGGTACTCTACGTTAATCATCAACACTTGTCTCCCTCAGACAACAATATGATGGTACTCTACGTTAATCATCAACACTTGTCTCCCTCAGACAACAACATGATGGTACTCTACGTTAATCACAAACACTTGTCTCCCTCAGACAACAATATGATGGTACTCTACGTTAATCACCAACACTTGTCTCCCTCAGACAACAACATGATGGTACTCTACGTTAATCACAAACACTTGTCTCCCTCAGACAACAACATGATGGTACTCTACGTTAATCACCAACACTTGTCTCCCTCAGACAACAATATGATGGTACTCTACGTTAATCACAAACACTTGTCTCCCTCAGACAACAACATGATGGTACTCTACGTTAATCATCAACACTTGTCTCCCTCAGACAACAATATGATGGTACTCTACGTTAATCACCAACACTTGTCTCCCTCAGACAACAACATGATGGTACTCTACGTTAATCACCAACACTTGTCTCCCTCAGACAACAACATGATGGTACTCTACGTTAATCACCAACACTTGTCTCCCTCAGACAACAACATGATGGTACTCTACGTTAATCACAAACACTTGTCTCCTTCAGACAACAACATGATGGTACTCTACGTTAATCACCAACACTTGTCTCCCTCAGACAACAACATGATGGTACTCTACGTTAATCACCAACACTTGTCTCCCTCAGACAACAACATGATGGTACTCTACGTTAATCACCAACACTTGTCTCCCTCAGACAACAACATGATGGTACTCTACGTTAATCACCAACACTTGTCTCCCTCAGACAACAATATGATGGTACTCTACGTTAATCACCAACACTTGTCTCCCTCAGACAACAACATGATGGTACTCTACGTTAATCACCAACACTTGTCTCCCTCAGACAACAACATGATGGTACTCTACGTTAATCACCAACACTTGTCTCCCTCAGACAACAACATGATGGTACTCTACGTTAATCACCAACACTTGTCTCCCTCAGACAACAACATGATGGTACTCTACGTTAATCACCAACACTTGTCTCCCTCAGACAACAACATGATGGTACTCTACGTTAATCACCAACACTTGTCTCCCTCAGACAACAACATGATGGTACTCTACGTTAATCACCAACACTTGTCTCCCTCAGACAACAACATGATGGTACTCTACGTTAATCACAAACACTTGTCTCCCTCAGACAACAACATGATGGTACTCTACGTTAATCACCAACACTTGTCTCCCTCAGACAACAACATGATGGTACTCTACGTTAATCACCAACACTTGTCTCCCTCAGACAACAACATGATGGTACTCTACGTTAATCACCAACACTTGTCTCCCTCAGACAACAATATGATGGTACTCTACGTTAATCACCAACACTTGTCTCTCTCAGACAACAACATGATGGTACTCTACGTTAATCACCAACACTTGTCTCCCTCAGACAACAACATGATGGTACTCTACGTTAATCACCAACACTTGTCTCCCTCAGACAACAACATGATGGTACTCTACGTTAATCACCAACACTTGTCTCCCTCAGACAACAACATGATGGTACTCTACGTTAATCATCAACACTTGTCTCCCTCAGACAACAATATGATGGTACTCTACGTTAATCACCAACACTTGTCTCCCTCAGACAACAACATGATGGTACTCTACGTTAATCATCAACACTTGTCTCCCTCAGACAACAATATGATGGTACTCTACGTTAATCACCAACACTTGTCTCCCTCAGACAACAACATGATGGTACTCTACGTTAATCACCAACACTTGTCTCCCTCAGACAACAACATGATGGTACTCTACGTTAATCACCAACACTTGTCTCCCTCAGACAACAGCATGATGGTACTCTACGTTAATCACCAACACTTGTCTCCCTCAGACAACAACATGATGGTACTCTACGTTAATCACCAACACTTGTCTCCCTCAGACAACAACATGATGGTACTCTACGTTAATCACAAACACTTGTCTCTCTCAGACAACAACATGATGGTACTCTACGTTAATCACAAACACTTGTCTCCCTCAGACAACAACATGATGGTACTCTACGTTAATCACCAACACTTGTCTCCCTCAGACAACAACATGATGGTACTCTACGTTAATCACCAACACTTGTCTCCCTCAGACAACAACATGATGGTACTCTACGTTAATCACCAACACTTGTCTCCCTCAGACAACAACATGATGGTACTCTACGTTAATCACAAACACTTGTCTCCCTCAGACAACAACATGATGGTACTCTACGTTAATCACCAACACTTGTCTCCCTCAGACAACAACATGATGGTACTCTACGTTAATCACAAACACTTGTCTCCCTCAGACAACAACATGATGGTACTCTACGTTAATCACCAACACTTGTCTCTCTTAACACAAGTCAACTTGTTAACAATAACTCAAAGTCTCCTTAAATTACATCACACTTGACTCCTTTCAAGTATTCAGTGAGTAATTCCTAATTAATGTCAAACGGACAACTAATTAAATCCCAATCGAGTTACGTTAACTAAGCCTACCACTATCTTGGTAGCTTCTCAACAGTCTATGTCAAACTTTTACATAAATGAACGTTAATTACTCTAATTAACCCCGAGCAATTAATTAACTGTCACCAGGACCGATAATTAATCATACATAAATACGTCTCACTCCGCACTGCCTAAGCAGGTCTCATCACTGTGAATTCACGGACGAGGTGTTAATTACCCTAATTAACATGAGCATCTTAATCCACTGTCACCAGACAGGATATTATTAATATAACGAGTTATGCTAGCTCCATGACCTCGCTTTACCGAGTCATCAAGAACTTTGACGTTAATACTCCACTAATTATCATGAGCCACTAATTGCTATACCCCAGAAAGGTAATTAGTCTCAAACAAATTACGTTAACACAAATACTGTCAGACTTTGACAGTTCCTCCCCACTATGGGAATTCATGATGAGAATGTTAATTACATAATTAGCTAGAGTGGTCAATTAGTCAACTCGGGCAATTAATTGCACCTGAAACGTATCTCAACAAGCTCAACACTATTTCCCTTAACAGCTCTCTCTCTCTCATTAAGTAATGTGCAACCCTTTATGTCGTTAATTACCACTTAATTAACTCTCATTGAATCCTTAAGTCATCAACACAACTTAAAGATCACAAAGTAACCCCAGGTTACATAGGTCACACTTACAGTGGCATAACAAAATAAATGTACAGCCCACATACGATTGCAGCGTCTCTGCAACACGGATATTACTGCACCCACACAGTAATGACACACACGGTTTGGCAACAACAAAAGTATACCTATATTACTGCCCCCTCTAATCTTGCAACAGTTGCAAGGAATTACTGTGTGGAATCACTACTCTAGAAAAACAATTTACGTTAATATAAGACACTGTCGCTACACTGACAGCTGGTACTAATTCTCTTAATTAGGCAGATTAACCAATCAATTGCTTGCTCTCTCATTAAGTACTGTGAATTCCACTGAGTAATTAAAGGGACCTCCTTAAATCATCAACACAGCTGCTAGGGCAGTAATATAACGTATACCAAACAACAACACTGCCCAAACACACAAACATAATGATGCTGTCAGCATACCCCACATGCTAATGACATCACTATGCAATCAGTCAGCAATCACAATTTCTGACTTACCACACAATACCGTAATAATATATATGCAAATGAAACACATGGAAATGGTACACACTAATCAATGATCATAAATCAAATAGCTTACCCATCATGCATCCACATAAATTTACATATAATAACAATATCACTAGAGAAATTATACATAATTATACAGACCTCACGGTGTCCACTGACAACCCTACTACACTGGCCTGCCTATCTCTGTAAATATAATTAACATGCGGCAACATGGCATTAATCTTGACTCTGAACGATATATACATTTAATCGACAGTTCAACGATCACTTACATGGTAGAAATATCTACACTGACCAGTTTACATACTCGAGTCAGTCTTCACACACAACATATCTATATACATCTACATGTGTGGTTCTGTGTATAATATACACCCTCACAGACGGTCACCTTGACATCACTACAGAAAGCTGCCTCTCAGCTGTTTCCCTCGCCTGGCAGGCGCTATGGAACAACACAGCTGGTGCCGGAATTAACATTAGTCCAGAGACACTGCATACACTACAATATAATGAGTACTCTCGATTACCACTCTCATTACCTTCATTCCCCCAGTCACAGCCTCACTTGCAGAAGAACACCTAGCTCGCTCCCATGTGCGTCGACTAGGTGTGGCCCTAGGGTGTGACCAGGGCATGTGGTCAAGCGTGGCCCAAGGGGGTGGCCAAGACATGTGGCCACTGTGTGGCCCTAAGGAGTGGCCACAGCGTGGCGCTAAGGAGTGGCCATGGAGTAGCGCGAGGTGGTCGTAGCGCTCTACCCAGGATGAGATGGCGAGCGGGGTGGCTGGAGTGGTCCACAGGTGGGTTGGCAAGGGTGTGGCCACCTCGTGGCCCCGTGTCTGGCCACGGAACGGTGCGGCGCACACATGGGGTTGCCTCAGGCTGGCGGGCTCAGGCGTACACAACGTGGGTGGAAGATGCACTCACACCCACACCACGAGCATGGCTCGCTCAACCACCGGGTGTGATAATGGCGGGAGGCACAACATGGCGGACATGGCAAGGTGGAATTTCAAAGTCCAACAGGGGCCAGTAATCTCCTGAATATTACGCTCCCATGAACACTGAGAAGCCCTACCCAATTCCACCACTTGCCAGTTATTATAGACAAGACAACTCATCAGATGTGAGCTATACGACCAGATACATCACGAGGCTTGCCTGGTGCCTTATGGGTGAGCACATGTCTAGTCTTACACAGTTCCTTCTTTACTCCTTTGCCCAAGATCACGCAAATTGGATCCCGACACGATCCACGATGGCAGGATTACCGTGCGTGATGAGTAATAAGGATGATACAACGATTAAAGGTGGGTGGAGGTGGCAGACACGCCACAACTACTCCTGGGCATCCAGCCGCTTGGTCGCCGCCTCTAGACTGCCTTTGGTGGGCCAGGGAAACTCAAAAGGCCCGTCTCCCCCCCACCTTGTCTTGACCAATCAGAACAAAGCCAGCACAGCCTATCGTGCCGCTACGAATCTCCGCCTTTCGCGCCTAAACATCACCACGAGGCTGAGGTGCCTAGACGAACTACAGACGACCCTACCCTGAGGTGTCCAGTGACGTCACTAGGCGGTGAGGCCTAGGAGTGTGACGTCATACCTCACAGGGTGGGGAAGGCCACGTTCACCCCTCTGTCCCCCCCACCTCTAAAACCGTTGGCTAGTGAAGTACCCACCTGCACCTCACACTCTACCAAGTCCCATTTCCCAGAAAACAGACTAAATTCTGCAACTCTCTCTACAGAGTGTCACAGACTACTGGCTAGTCTTAAACGATGGTCCTTAGCATAAGCTTCCATTCAACACCACATAAGTGCTGGTACTGTGAAAACTTCTTTTCTAGAGTGCACCCTACACTCTAGCCTAATCTAGAAAACTAGAAATACTAGCTGAGGGAATTTCCATTCCCTTACAACTAGAGAGGAATATAAAGCGGGGAGAGTGCGCCTATCTGCTCCCCAAGAAGTATGGGACAATACCCGAAGGAGTGTAAGGGCCTTAGAGCACTCAACATGGAGGTAAGAGATATGGGGAGACCAAGACAAACGAGTGTCAAAGAATAACCCCTAAAGCTTCGCGGAATCTTTGTACTCAAGGGGATGACCATTAGTGCCACACACACTCACACACACACACACACTACGGGGCCTCGTACACACACACACACTACGGGGGCCTCGTACACACACACACACACTACGGGGCCTCGTACACACACACACACACACACACTACGGGGCCTCGTACACACACACACACACACACACACACACACTACGGGGGCCTCGTACACACACACACACACTACGGGGCCTCGTACACACACACACACACACACACACTACGGGGCCTCGTACACACACACACACACACACACACTACGGGGGCCTCGTACACACACACACACTACGGGGCCTCGTACACACACACACACACACACACACTACGGGGCCTCGTACACACACACACACACACACACACACACACTACGGGGGCCTCGTACACACACACACACACACACACACACACACACACACACACACACACACACACACACACACACACACACACACACACACACTCACACACACACAAACACTTGGTGGGTGGTGGCTGAGTGGACAGTGCTCTAGACTCATGGACCTAGGGTCCGGGGTGCGATCCCCCGGCACCACCGGAAAAACAAATGGGCAGAGTAGCCTTCACCCTGATGCCCCTGTTACCTAACAGTAAATAATTACCTGGGAGTAAGACAGCTGCTACGGGCTGCTTCCTGTGTGTGTGTGTGTGTGTGTGTGTGTGTGTGTGTGTGTGTGTGTGTGTGTGTATGTGTGTGTGTGTGTGTGTGTGTGTGTGTGTGTGTGTGTGTGTGTGTGTGTGTGTGTGTGTGTGTGTGTGTGTGTGTGTGTGTGTGTGTAATCACCTATTTGTACTCATCTATTTATGCTTGCGGGGGTTAAGCTCTGGCTCTTTGGTCCCACCTCTCAACAGTCAATCAACTGGTGTACAGGTTCCTGAGCCTATTGGGCTCTGTCATATCTACACTTGAAACTGTGTATGGAGGCAGCCTCCACCATATCACTGCCTAATGCATTCCATTTGTCATTAACTCTGACACTAAAAAAATTCTTTCTAATATCTTTGTGGCTTATTTTGGCACTCAATTTCCACCTGTGTGTGTGTGTGTGTGTGTGTGTGTGTGTGTGTGTGTGTGTGTGTGTGTGTGTGTGTGTGTGTGTGTGTGTGTGTAGAAAAAAAATAAAAATTAATTATTAGTTAGTAGTAATAGTTGATTGATTGATTGACAGTTGAGAGGCGGGTGCGAAAGAGCAGGGCTCAACCCCCGCAAGCACTACTAGGTGAATACTCCCTCATACACACTAACTCCCAATCACCCTCTAACACACACACTCTCCTCCCCCTAGCGCTTTCCATGCCCTCACACTCCCCCCAAAACACCCCTTCCCCTATGACCCCCCCCCCTCCTTCACTAGGTCTGAAGTGACTATCCCCATCCCTCTCCCACCTCTCAGTTTCCCACGCCTTCCCTTTCAAACACACACACACACACATGTCAGAGAACCCACAAGGATGAGAGGAAATGACGAACCAGCGAGACTCGACCTGGTCTTCACTCTGAACGACTCTGACATAAGAGAAATCGGGTTTGAGGCCCCAGTAGGAATGAGCGACCACAGTGTATTGGTGTTTGAGTACCTGATTGAAGAAGGGTTATTGAACTCGAGGAGGGATACCGAAACCAAAAGGTTAGCATACCAAAAGGGAAACTATGAGGAGATAAGAAAATTCCTAACAGATATAGCATGGGAAACAGAGCTCCGGGAAAAGACGGCCCAAGATATGATGGACTACCTCATGCAAAAATGCATGGACGCAGCAAACAAGTTTGTCCCAGCCCAAGAGGAAAACAGTGAAATGAAGATGAGAAACCCATGGTTTAATCAGAGATGTAGGCTAGCTAAGCAGCAAAGTAAAAGGGCATGGAGAAACTATAAGAATAACAGGACACTGGAGAGCAGAGAAAGATACCAGAATACCAGGAATGAATGTCAGGATGAGAAGAGAGGCAGAAAGACAATACGAAAATGACATCGCAAGCAAGGCAAAGACTCAGCCTAAATTGTTGCATAGCCACATCAGGAGAAAAACAGCAGTAAAGGAACAGGTTATGAAATTAAGGATAGGGGCAGAAGGATTCACTACAAACGACAAGGAAGTGTGTGAGGAACTGAATAAGAAGTTCCAAGAGGTCTTCACCTTAGAACAAGGAGAAATCCCAGAGATAAGAGAGGGAATAGCTAACCAGGAACCACTGGAAGAGTTTGAGATTACCAGCGGGAAAGTAAGGAAGTGTTTACTAGAGTTGGATGTGACAAAGGCTATAGGCCCAGATGGAATCTTCCCTTGGATATTAAAGGAAGGAGCAGAAGAACTGTTCCTCCCACTCTCCATAGTGTATAACAAATCACTGGCAACAGGGGAACTGCCAGAAATTTGGAAAGCAGCTAACGTAGTCCCGATATACAAGAAAGGGGATAGACAGGAGGCACTGAATTACAGGCCAGTGTCCCTAACCTGCATACCATGCAAGCTGATGGAGAAGATTGTGCGAAGAAAGCTAGTGGAGCACCTGGAGCAAAAGAACTTTGTAACACAGCTTCAACATGGATTCAGGGATGGCAGGTCCTGCCTCACAGGGTTACTTGAATTCTACGACCAGGCAACAAAAATAAGGCAAGAAATAGAAGGGTGGGCAGACTGCATATTTTTGGATTGTCAGAAAGCCTTTGATACAGTGCCACACAAGAGGCTAGTGAAAAAGCTGGAGATGCAGGCTGGAGTGAAAGGGAAGGTACTCCGTTGGATACAGGAGTACCTAAGCAACAGGAGACAACGAGTCAGTGTGAGGAGTGAGGTCTCAGATTGGCGAGACGTTACGAGTGGAGTTCCGCAGGGGTCAGTCCTTGGACCTATACTGTTTCTGATATATGTAAATGATCTCCCAGAGGGTATAGAATCGTTTCTCTCAATGTTTGCCGATGATGCAAAAATTATGAGGTCTGCGAAATTATGAGGTCTCAGATTGGCGAGACGTTACGAGTAGAGTCAAGCAGGGGTCAGTCATTGAACCTATACTGTTTCTGATATATGTAAATGATCTCCCAGAGGGTATAGAATCGTTTCTCTCAATGTTTGCCGATGATGGTAAAATTATGAAGAGGATTGAAACTGAGGACGATAGTAGGAGGCTACAAGATGACCTAGACAGACTGAGTGAATGGTCAAACAAATGGTTGTTGAAGTTCAACCCGAGTAAATGCAAAGTAATGAAACTAGGCAGTGGAAATAGGAGGCCAGACACAGGATACAGAATAGGAGGTGAAGTACTTAATGAAACGAACAGAGAAAAAGATCTAGGAGTTGATATCACACCAAACCTGTCTCCTGAAGCCCACATAAAAAGAATAACGTCTGCGGCATATGCGAGGCTGGCTAACATCAGAATAGCGTTCAGGAACCTGTGTAAGGAATCATTCAGAATCTTGTACACCACATATGTAAGACCAATCCTGGAGTATGCGGCCCCAGCATGGAGCCCGTACCTTGTCAAGCAAAAGACGAAGCTGGAAAAAGTCCAAAGGTATGCCACAAGACTAGTCCCAGAACTAAAAGGCATGAGTTACGAGGAAAGGCTGCGGGAAATGCACCTTACGACACTGGAAGACAGAAGAGTTAGGGGAGACATGATCACAACCTACAAAATCCTCAGAGGAATCGACCGGGTAAACAAGGATAAACTATTCAACACTGGTGGGACGCGAACAAGGGGACACAGGTGAAAACTGAGTACCCACATGAGCCACAGAGACGTTAGAAGGAACTTTTTCAGTGTCAGAGTAGTTAACGGATGGAATGCATTAGGCAGTGATGTGGTGGAGGCTGGCTCCATACACAGTTTTAAATGTAGATATGATAGAGCCCAGTAGGCTCAGGAATCTGTACACCAGTTGATTGACAGTTGAGAGGCGGGACCAAAGAGCCAAAGCTCAACCCCCTCGCAAGCACAAATAGGTGAGTACAAATAGGTGAGTACACACGCACATGCATGCACGCACACAACGGGGCCTCGTAGCCTGGTGGATAGCGCGCTGGATTCGTAATTCTGTGGCGCGGGTTCGATTCCCGCACGAGGCAGAAACAAATGGGCAAAGTTTCTTTCACCCTGAATGCCCCTGTTACCTAGCAGTAAATAGGTACCTGGGAGTTAGTCAGCTGTCACGGGCTGCTTCCTGGGGTGTGTGTGTGTGTGGTGTGGAGAAAAAAAAAGTAGTTAGTAAACAGTTGATTGACAGTTGAGACGCGGGCCGAAAGAGCAAAGCTCAACCCCCGTAAAAACACAACTAGTAAACACAAGCAAACACCCCCATTCCCCTGCTGGCACCCCTCTCCCTCACTCTTCCCATCCCACAAACTCTCTTTTTTCCTTCCTTTCTCTCTCTCTCTCTCTCTCTCTCTCTCTCTCTCTCTCTCTCTCTCTCTCTCTCTCTCTCTCTCTCTCTCTCTCTCTCTCTCTCTCTCTCTCTCTCTTTGTAACACCCATGACCCTAGAGTTCACACCCAGGGAAGCCTTCTCCAAGAGGTCAGCCCAGTGATCTCTGAATTATCTTATATGTTGATTAAAAATTCCTGGGTTAGTTTTAGTCAGCTAGTTTCAAGTATGTAATATTTCATGATACTCTTGTCAAACATTGCAATGGGATTAGACCCCAGATTCTTATGTGTAAACATCCATGGATCTCCCCCTTTTAGCCAGGTCAAAGGTCAGTCACACACGTAATTAATAATTCCTCTCTTGAACAGTGTATGGTGAATGTCAAACAAGCTTAATGAAAATTCTTGAGTGTTTGTGCATGTGTGGCTGACCTCTTACATTCTTGGTGTAGGTAGCAACAGCAAATCTCCCCCTCTCCCCCCCTTTTTGGGTGTATATATTGGTCCTGTAGAGACTTAGAGAGAGAGAGTGCCGAACACCAGGGTCCAGAGTGTGTCTGTGAGAACATCGCAGAGCCAGGGAGGGACAGAGTGAATCCACGGGAGGGAGAGACAGAGGTCTTAAGGTAAAGTGTGATCTCTGAGGGTTTTGTTCCATGTTTAAATTTCTTAACTATTGGCCAGTGTTAGAGTAGGATTTATAGTGGTGATTAGCATAATTTTGTTCTCAATAAACTTTTGTTAAATTTCCCGTGTCAATTGTTGAATCATCTTAGCCTTTTGGATATAGTAGGTTGACAACCGTCCTATTATTAATGACAGTTATAGAAAGTACTCTCCAAGTCAAGCAATGTTTCTTGCCTCGTTGCTTGATATAGTCTCAATGGTCAAGGCAGATGGTGGCAGCATTTTTTTAATCCTGTGTAGCATTTCCTTGTTGGCAGTGTACCTTTTGGTTCCGGTGTAACCATCTTATGTCAGCTCATATTACAGTGTTCAATAACAGTGTTACCAAGTGCAACCGATAGGAAGTGTTGCTCTGTCTTATATTATTAGTTAAGTATACAGTTTATAGTTCATATTTTATAGAGGTGTTACATCTCCCTCTCTTTACTCTCTCTTTGTTTATTACTTATTTCTTTCTGTCTCTGTTACGAAACCGGATCCAGCGTCCGAGCAAGGAGCAGTAACGACTACGCCATCTGTGGGTCAGCTCCCGAAACCCCCGCCAAACGAACGACGACACCGTATGAGGACGGCGAATATCGGCCACAAGGGCCAGTTTCCAGTCCTGTGCAGCTCACAACACAGCCGCTCCTGACCTCTGGTGAGGTGGTGCTCCGACGACAGCGCCATCTATGGACTGGATACGTCAGGTGTTTGTGCCCGAGCCCGTAAGTGAGATGTATTAGTGTCCCGGTTATTGATGACGTGTCTGCTTACAGAGCCGACCTGGGACCACTGTGTTGAAGGTTGAGTCAGTCTACCCGAGGCAGCCAGTCTCCATACTGTGAAGTTTGCTGCAGCTGTTGTGACGTCGTTCCCCCGGAAGAACACTGTGGTGTGTTAGCCTGCCAGTGGAGTGGCAGTGAAAGGATTTACCCGGGACCGACTGTTGGAGACGATCATCCACTGGGGTATTGAGGACAGGAGGGTGATTTGTGATGTCACACGAGACTC
Organism: Procambarus clarkii; assembly: GCF_040958095.1. Taxonomy (NCBI): domain Eukaryota; kingdom Metazoa; phylum Arthropoda; class Malacostraca; order Decapoda; family Cambaridae; genus Procambarus; species Procambarus clarkii. The sequence continues at coordinate 3,527,433 of NC_091168.1, forward strand.
CTGTCTAGGGCGTACCCCTTATATCGTTCGTGGAGTGGCCGTACCAGCCTTGGTGGCTCAGTACCTGCCAGCAGACCAGCTGGACGTGTGGTTGACGGCCTCCACGACGGTGCCCCCAGTGGACCTGTGTTTTGGCTGACCTGTGGCCCGGGTAGGCTCGGCATTCTCAGAGGACACGTCTTGAGGCCACGAAGAAAGCACCAAGGACTCAGCACCAAGTGGTGTGGCACCAGCGTCTTCAGCAGAAGACCACGATTATGGATTAATCCCCTTGTATAGTGTTAATACCCCCCCCCCCCCCCTTTGTGTAACCGTTTTATATATTATTTATTGGTGACGGACATTATATAATATTAAGTTCTTAGCTTTCTTTCCCTACTCCCTTTAAGTTACTTGCGTCACGGATCTCATCCCTTGAAAGCCTCTGCTGGCTTGGGGTCGGATATAACTTCCTCTAACAACATCAGAGTAAGGACCCCGTTGCGTCCCGAGAGGGCCGTAACATAATTGGCATCCCCAGCGGGATCCGTCCCCTTGTTAAGTATGTTTGACAGGGGTGGTGAAGTGGCGTAATCCCTGTATATAATTCCCCCTGTGTGACGATTGTGACGTTATACGTCCTGTGCGGTGCTCAAGAGTGACTAAGTGCGATATTGTGCAGTGCGGTGCTCGCTGTGATTAAGCGATTAAGTGCAATATTGACTAGTGCGGTGCTCAGTGATTCAGTGCAATATTGTAGAGCGAAGTGTTCGCTTGGACTCAGTGTAATATTGGGTAGTGCGGTGCCCGGAGTGATTACGTGCAATATTGGCAAGTGCAGAGTTTGGTGCGATAAAGTGCAATATTGACGTAGAACAGTGCTCGGTGCGTTAAGTGCTAACGTGTAAACGGTGTGTTAAGTGCTCGTTAAGTGTTCCATCTGTGACAATGGCAGACAAAGCTACCATCGATGATCTGGACGATGTTCAGGCTTTTCTGAACAGAGTGGACTGTCTTGCCAGATTAAAATATCTGAGTAAACCAGAGCTTGTACTAGTGAGCGCCTACCTGGAGATCAAGATCCGTGCCAGTGATTCCCGTGTGGAGATCTTGTCCAAGGTTCACCGGCACCTGAAGGCAGAAGAGAAACAGGAAGGCGAGACTCCTAGTACAAAGGAAGGTGAGGAACTAGCTTCCACGGAAAAGGAAGATAAGGGCAGCGACGTTGACAGTGATGCAGGTGAGCTTAATATCAGCTTCCTAACTGTCAAGATGCGTGCCTTGGAAATTAATAGAGAAATTGAATGGAAGAAATTAGAATTGGAACGAGAGAGACAAGATAAAGAATTAGAGATGAGACGTTTAGAATTAGAAGAACGGAAGGCAGAAAGAGAAGAGAAACGAGAAAGAGAGAGAGAAGAACGAGAAAGAGAGAGAGAAGAACGAGAAAGAGAGAGAGAAGAACGAGAAAGAGAAGAAAAAGAAAGACAGAGACAACATGAACTAGAAGTTTTACGATTAGGCGCTGGACAGAGACAAACTGGAGTAAGCGGTTTCGATCCGGTAAGGAATATAAAAATGGTCCCCAAATTCAACGAGAGAGAAGTTTCGAAGTTCTTCGCAGCCTTCGAGAAAGTCGCTGCCTCTTTGGAGTGGCCAAGGGAGAATTGGGCCATCATGATACAGTCAGTCTTGACTGGGAAGGCCCAAATCGCCTACTCTACGTTATCCCATGACGACTCCGGCGATTACCATATGGTGAAGAAAGTGGTGCTCATGGCGTACCAATTGGTACCTGAGGCATATAGGCAGAAGTTCAGAAACCTGAAGAAGACCTCAGAGCACACTTTCACCGAATTCGCCACGATCAAGGAGCGACTTTTCCAAGAATGGTGTGCCTCTCGGAAGGTGGAGACCAAGGAAGACCTCGAGCAGCTGATTCTGCTCGAGGACTTCAAGGATTGTTTATCTGGAGACCTCAAGACGTACTTGGAGGAACAGCAGGTAGAGACCTTGAGTGCAACAGCCACCATGGCTGAAGAGTACATCCTGACTCATAGGCCGTCTGCTAAGTACGTCCCGAGGAATTACCAGCGCCGGTTGGACAGACCTCAGGACGATGAAGAGGAAAGACCCGTCCCACAAAGTGCTAAGAAGACGCCCCCAAGTAGCCCCCGAAGAACAAGTCCTAGCAGTCCGAAACACCGGAGTCCAAGGAGGAATATGGTGTGCTGGACTTGTGGGCAGAAAGGGCATATAGCTGCTAGGTGCCGAGGCAGAAGAGGTGGCAGCGCACGTAGGGAGGTGATGATGATGAGCTGTGTTACACCACCAGCAGGAAGCCAATCGACGACTACGCAGGACGAACCCAGATTGTTTTCCCCTCACACTTCAGGTGGGTATGTATCGAGTGATCATACTGGTAGATCGGTTGTAGTGCTCCGAGATAGTGGAGCAGCCCAGTCCCTGATAGTGAAGAGCTCGTTACCCGAGGGAGTAAGCATTGACGGGAGACAACAGGTTGTCCTGGTTGGGTTTCCTAGGACGCAGTATATCGCCCCCTTAGTGTCAGTACATCTCGACTCGCCTTATTTCAGCGGCACATGTGCGTTGGCAGTAGTCGATACCCTCCCTGTGGCTGGGATTGACGTGGTACTAGCCAACGACTTGGTGACAGATTGGAGCATCAATCTTCCCAAGGTTGTGGACGAGTCTACCAGAACAGCAAGGTCGGAGGTGACAACAGGCAATGGTAATGTCCAGGTAAAGACAGACCCGGATTGGAGTGTGTTTAATCCTTCCTCTCACCCGCAGATCGACGATATTCTAGCAGAGACTTCTAATTCTTCTCTCGACGAGGAACATGAGGTTAAGAAGGCAGAGGTACCTGAGCAAGAAGAGAGGCCTTGTGTGCAGGCACCCACGGATACCAACGAGTCTGGAGCGAAGGCGGATGTGTACTTGCGGTATGGCAAGGTACAGCGTGTATTGAACCAGCCAGAGATTCCCCAGACATCAGAGGTATGTGAGGTGTGTTCAAAAGGTCTAGTGCCCTCTTCGGTCCAAGCCAGGCTAGTGGAAGTTGCCGGCTATGGACATGACAGGCTCAGGAAACTTATCCCTCGACTTACCAAATGTTTCCTATCGGTATTTTGTTTGATTCTCGTATGTGTTCTCAGTAAGGATCAGTGGACGACCCGAAGAATGATGGCTCCCATGAACATCGTGAAAAGGTCCCAGGGATTGGAGATTTGTACTGCAAGTGTTGCAGTTGAAGAAGGGACCTGGGAGGTAATAGTTGATACAGGAGGTACGCGAAATGATAATATGAGTGACTGTTTCCGACAGGTTGACACCCCCCGCGTGACTGCTGAGCCTCAATGCAGCGTTATGTGGAACGTTGGTCGACCTGACGGTGGCAGAGCGAATGCCACCTGCGACGTACGAACAGCCCCGTTGGGACTAGGTGTGGACCTAGTAGAGTATGCTGTAAGTACTGTTTTACCCGCTGTCGCTATCACTCTGAATTATCAGACCCCTGTATTCCAGGTTCCTGTCTCCCTGAAGGACCATCGGACCGGCACCAGAAATGCCGTCTGTGATCAGCCGTCATCGGTGCCTCGACGCAGAGAAGTGTCGAGACGCCCCAGATCGTGTCTACACCGATCCTTCCTTGAGACATGTGAGATGACGCCCCTGCTTGACATCGCAGTGGAGACGTGGAAAGTTACGCCAGGCAGGACATCGCCTTCAATCTTCAAGTTCCCGTTGTGCCGGAATTGCCCAGAAGGACAGTTCTGTGGGCGAGACAGCCTCATCACTCCAGTTCATAATGCATGTGAGTCCATTTGGAGCAGTGTCGCCATACTAATTTGGTTTGTGTTTCTTTTTATAGAACCCCAAACCATATTCCTTTTGGTGGGGAGGTGTTACAAACCCGGATCCAGCGTCCGAGCAAGGAGCAGTAACGACTACGCCATCTGTGGGTCAGCTCCCGAAACCCCCGCCAAACGAACGACGACACCGTATGAGGACGGCGAATATCGGCCACAAGGGCCAGTTTCCAGTCCTGTGCAGCTCACAACACAGCCGCTCCTGACCTCTGGTGAGGTGGTGCTCCGACGACAGCGCCATCTATGGACTGGATACGTCAGGTGTTTGTGCCCGAGCCCGTAAGTGAGATGTATTAGTGTCCCGGTTATTGATGACGTGTCTGCTTACAGAGCCGACCTGGGACCACTGTGTTGAAGGTTGAGTCAGTCTACCCGAGGCAGCCAGTCTCCATACTGTGAAGTTTGCTGCAGCTGTTGTGACGTCGTCCCCCCGGAAGAACACTGTGGTGTGTTAGCCTGCCAGTGGAGTGGCAGTGAAAGGATTTACCCGGGACCGACTGTTGGAGACGATCATCCACTGGGGTATTGAGGACAGGAGGGTGATTTGTGATGTCACACGAGACTCCTGTCTAGGGCGTACCCCTTATATCGTTCGTGGAGTGGCCGTACCAGCCTTGGTGGCTCAGTACCTGCCAGCAGACCAGCTGGACGTGTGGTTGACGGCCTCCACGACGGTGCCCCCAGTGGACCTGTGTTTTGGCTGACCTGTGGCCCGGGTAGGCTCGGCATTCTCAGAGGACACGTCTTGAGGCCATGAAGAAAGCACCAAGGACTCAGCACCAAGTGGTGTGGCACCAGCGTCTTCAGCAGAAGACCACGATTATGGATTAATCCCCTTGTATAGTGTTAATACCCCCCCCCCCCTTTGTGTAACCGTTTTATATATTATTTATTGGTGACGGACATTATATAATATTAAGTTCTTAGCTTTCTTTCCCTACTCCCTTTAAGTTACTTGCGTCACGGATCTCATCCCTTGAAAGCCTCTGCTGGCTTGGGGTCGGATATAACTTCCTCTAACAACATCAGAGTAAGGACCCCGTTGCGTCCCGAGAGGGCCGTAACAGTCTCTCTCCCTTTGTTTTTCACCTCTTTCTGTCTGTATGTCTCTGCATCTCTCCTCTTTTCTCCTTGTCTGTCTCTATCTTTTTTAATGCAATAAAAATAATTATGCTTAATAATTTCAATAATTATTAAATAAAATTAACGTTTTAAAACTCTTTGTTTTATCATACGTTATATAATTATATCATAATTTTAAAACGTTATATCATAAAATTAAAATACGTTTTATTAAAATATTATGACCTCCCATTTTATATTCGTATTTACAACTTCTCAAAAACACGTGTATAAAACATAATTTAAACGTAATTAAAACAATTATATGTGGTACTTATCTCATTTTGAAAACGAGAAAATGTTTACTGAGAGGGGGGGGGGGTACCAGGCACACGCCCAAGTCAACTAGGCCACGACATGGTCAAAAGGATTGCAACCTGTAAATTTTGTAAATTCCAGGTTGTCGTGAAAGGCATAAAAATTTTCCCATGAACCCATCAAGTTATTGTGAATACTCTCTATGTAAACTATATTTATTTATTTGTATTTCTAATTAGTACTAATACTGTATTTATTTCTTTGTGTGTTGTAACAAAGTACTCACAGCCGAGTTCATATAGTACGTTGAGAATAACTGAGGAGGGTTATTAATATTATCTATGTTGGTTGTTCTATGTTGCAGGAGTACATGAAGATGTTGGAGTGGAGGCGGCACTACCAACCTTCCACTGTTGGTGGAAGTAGTGTTCTGTGTGACCTCTGTGTACGACTCCACGACCCACATTTCTACCACCACAATACTATCCATGACTTCTACGGGTGGTACGTGACTCAGGCCAACTGTAACGCAACTGGTACAGTGCGTCACCAGTTTTAAGTGACTGTGAATACCGGAATCCACACCAGCTCACGCCTAGTTACACAGGATGTTCGATGGTGCTGTTTACGACCCTCTTTGTATCCACTGGCGGCCCTTCTGTAAGACCCTCAGTGTACCCACTGGCACTCCACTGGCTGCCCTTGTATAAGACCCTCAGTGTACCCACTGGCTGGCCTTGTAGAAGACCCACAGTGTACTCACTGGCTGGCCCTGTATAAGACCCACAGTGTACCCAATGGCACTCCACTGACTGCCCTTGTATAGGACCCACACTGAACAAACTTGCACTTCACTGGCTGGCCTTGTATAAGACCAACAATATACCCACTGGCACTCCATTGGTCTCGACTTTTTGATGTGTAGGTCATCATCAGTGAGGACCAACACATCAAAAAGTCAAGACCAGCACTCAACAGCAAGTTAACACATAATTACATTCTACCCACTTCAAGACCCCGTACCTACCCAGAGACAGTAGATGCAAGAACATACGGATTTAATGTCCTATTAATACCCATTATGCCATTCATCCACTTGTTCATCTCAATCACGTCTTGTTCCACCTCACCCCAAGTGAATATAAGCTTTGGCAGAGCATGAAATTTTGTGAATGATAAAAACATTAATTTTTTAAGAAACAACGCCATCTGTTGAACGTAAAAGCAACACATGCTATACTAAATATGTTACGATTTTGTTTCAAAGTTTCCGACTGCATTGACAAATTAAATTTGTATAAATTTCGATTTATTTGCATTTTGATTTAATTATTTTGTGTGACATTGCATTGGAATTGAGCTGTGCTGTTTACTATACCGTTCATTTCGTGAGTATATATATAGATGCCACAACTGTGACAGGTAAAAACATGTTTTTTTTAAACAATGCCATCTGTTGAACATAAGAGCAACACATGCTATACTAAATATGTTACGATTTCATTTCAATGTTTCTGATTTCATTGATATATTGAATTTTCATATATATCAGTTTATTTTAATTTTGATTTAATTATTTTGTGTGACAGTGCGTTAGAATATACAAATTCAATTATATAAATTAAAGTTATACAAATTGTTCAAAACAAAACAAATATGGAGTTCTTTGAAACAAAAATCTCATCTAGGATTATCCCTGCTAATGTAGTTTGGTTTAGGAATGTTGATGATATTTTGTGCTTATGGCCATGTGAACAAGACCAAACAGTTTTTCTTAATGAACTTATTAGTTCTTTGGTACCTTCAATAAAATTCACTTGTGAGAATGAATCATAATTATAATCTCAGACTGAATCATAATGAACATTGAATCATAATGAATCATTGAATTAAACGATTGAAAACTAATTTTTGTATATTTCAAATAAACTATAAAACATTATTACTTATCAACACATCCTATTGAATAACATAATTTATTAGTATTGTGCAGCCTGTGTTTCCGACTGGCTGGACACTGATGTTTGGGTAGTATTGTGTGTTGGATATTTCCAACACCGAATACAACATTGTTGTATTCTCATTACTTATTACTAACCATACTAATTTTTGTAGTTAGTAAAATTAACAACACATAGAATTCTCATGTACTAATAATTTCATCTGTGCAGTAGGCTAGAATTCTCACGTCACCTGACGCCAGTATTGCGTCAGATTTCCTTACAGTAAACACATTATATCCAATGTGTGTGAGAATTAAATTCGATTCTCCATAATTAAAGTATTCTGTATGATAACTAATTGCAGACGAATTGATCTCTAACTAAAAGCCGAATAGAGCGTTAGAATCATAGCATCTATCTCGTGATAAAATTAACGTCACAAATGAATGCCATGGGGAGACATTAATTCCTCTCCCTTATATATTTACTATTCTTAAATTGGTAAATAACAATATTTTGTTCCTCTAAATAATAAACCCGTCCAGTCTTTAACGTTTCAAGCGCAAATGCGAGAAATATTAATGTTCGAGACAATAATTTGTTTTATGAACGCGGGCTCGGCGTGGGTAGAGGGACGACATCTCAGTACACGTGGAGAGCTGATCAAGAGCAGACCTGCGCTTACCGTACTCATAAGAAGACGCCATTGCCCAGCAAATAGGGCAGGTGTTATCCATCCTCAGATGAAAGTCGCCACTGTGAGGCGTGAATAACCTTGCAGATAGTATCTTCAGCTAGTGCTGGTGTCAAATAAGGAGCCCTTTGACTTGGTTCCTGACGACATGTGACCAGCCAGCGGAACGCATCATTATTCAGGATAGGCTTAGCCGGAGCCTGAGATGCGAAACACGGCAATCTTAATTACTTACACAGTGCCCACAGCTAAGTAAATTCCTTTATGTGATGCATCAGGTAGAAGTTTTAATAGTAGCAGGGTGATTGTCCGTTACGACGCGCGATAACACCTAATAACAGGTGATTAAATTTGTCACCTGTAACTCTTAATATTCTTGAATATAGATTTAGTAGTCAAATCAGTTGCTACTGAAAATTTTATTTGTCTTGCAGCACGAGAGAAGAATTCTTCATACTGCCTTCCCCCATGTTAACCCGTTCCACTCGTCAGTCGACCGAGTCTGGAGAATAAGAGGACTTCTATGGTTTTCTAAAGGAATCTTCATTAAGCTAAGATTTATTTCCTTTTATAATTCTATTGCAATTTATCTTGTGCAGAATTCTTTGGGATTAATATGTGGTTTACTGTAACTCATTACTATGCTCATAATCTATGTTCCTCTTTTTGGTAATGATATCAGTTTCAATATTATTTTATAGGATTAGATTATTATTAATTGAATTAGTGAACGAACCACACTAATTCCTGGACGTACTTACCTCCAGTAATAACCCCCCAATGTAGGTGTTTGAGGTTTGTTTCATTTAATAATACAGCCCATTAATTATTATTATGAATCATACTTTTAGTTTTATCCATAGTTACTGGTTTCATCTAGGAATTATCTAATGATCAGAAATTCTCAGTTTCCCTCTTTACTTTAAAAGCGGGTGGTCCTTCGTAATTTAATTTACTACATTAATATTTAAATAATCAGATTCAAGTCCCAAATATCCCACATTATGGTCCTTCGAACAGGATGGGCATTAAATTTATAATTAAAATATTAACCATTAATAACTAATCCTTGTGTGATAGAAGCTAGACTAACTATTTAATTAATTGTGTCAACTAACATTGTAACACATCAGTTAGCCTAGATCACACTAACATATTGCTACTTTCACCTTATGTATAAAGTAGCTTTAGTGGGTCATAGCCAATTACCCACAACACTTAGACCTATACCTCACACCGAGGTGAGAATCTTTAGGTCACCAGGAGCAACAGCTCATAACTTTTACAATAACACCACCCTAACACCTGCGTTAGAGTGGCCTCACCATCTAACCATTATATACTTAGGTGGTAATGACATCCACCCCACTCGTCATCCAGCTGAGGTGATCAAACACCTCAAAACCATAATTTCTTCTTTCAAGCTCATCAGTGAATCAGTGGCATTCACATTAGTGGAACCTCGCCAACCAAGTCAAGATAATCGTTGGGGAGTAACTCCGGAATACTACCTGAGAGCTGCTAAGTACATAAATTTCAGGCTGAAAAAACGAGTGAGATTGGATGCCACATATATCCAATTTACAGCCAGACCTTACAGACAGAACCTGACCAGAGACGGTGTACATTTGTCAGGGGAATCTAGGTTGCATGTGGTTGACAAGTTAATTAACACCATCAACCATCACAAAAGGCTGTGGCTAGCAAGCCAAACTTAACTGTACATAATTGTTCACCTGTGTGTGCAAGAGCACTCTTATAAAACAAAAAACCCAAAAATACAGCACAACTATATTTACCTTATTGCACCACAATAATCTTTACCCATGTTATTAGGTAGAATTTAGGCTGAGATTGTGCTGAATTTGGTACAAGCTCAGACTAAATAATTTTATAGTTCTTAGTTAGGAATTATTACGACTAGATCTAAAACTAGACAGTGTTGTATGTATCATATTATTTGTGCTGACCCTATACAGGGTGGGATTAATTTTGAGATAACTCTGATTGGAGTGTCTCCATAATATTTCTCTTGTATGCATTATTTTGTGTATCTATTTTATGTATTGCTGGATTATCTCCATTAACTCTGATGGTGATATGGATGAGCTAACCGGACGAGAACTAGTGGTGAAGTTCAGACAGTGCACAAAATATCTAGCTATTTGTTGTTAGGTAGGTAGGTACATTCAACCTCAAGTGAGGTAAAATATAAAGTAGTCACCTTAAATTAGGCTACAATTAATGTTACCTGTTCACTAATGAACAAGTACCCAAGCTTCATTAGTAATACATATAGTAACACTGTGAAGTTTGATCCTAAGCCCAACATGGCTACTCCTGAATAATTGAGGAGAACCTACATTGGCCTTAAAGGTCACTTGACCAGATTAATTAATAAGGCTGAGAGCTTAACTAAAGATAATCCCATTGACTCTTATCACTTAGAGTCATCAGTTAGATTGGCTGATCTAAAATTTGATCAAGTCAGATCTGCAGGTCAATCTTACCTTGATCTGCTAAACACTGTAGAAACTGATCCTGAAGAAGCAAGTCAAACTGTAGAGGACATCTCCCAATATGAAGAGGAGACTCATGATAACATTATCAGGCTATTTAAATTAGCCAAACAGTCTGGATCCAAGACCAGCAACACTGGGTCTCACTTCAATAATCACTTACCCGAGGTTCGTTTACCTACTCTAGACTTGCCCACCTTTTCAGGATTAGATACAGAAAATTGGGACAATTTTTGGACTTCCTTTGAAGTTCACATCCATAAGAAACAGTCTCTAGACAAAGTTTCTAAATTTTCATACCTACTCAGTCTTCTCACAGGAGAGGCTAAAAAGGTCATACATAACCTTACTCTTGATGAGAGTAATTATGATGAAGCTATAAAACTCCTGAAGTTGAACTATTGCAACAAAGAGTTAAGTATAGCTACCCTTTATTATCAATTGCTAGATCTGAATGCACCAAACAGTAGACCAGAGTCACTTCAAAGCTTCAGACTAGAAGTAGAGTCTCTAGTAAAGGCCTTAGGTACCAAGGTTAATATACCTAGTTCTGAATGGTCTATCAAGCTATTGTTACAGAGGAAATTACCTCGAAACGTCTTGACAGAGCTCTGCTCACATTATAATACTGAGTTTCTTACTCTCGATCAGATTTTCGAGGGGTTGAGGATCACAGTTAATAGGTTAAAGACTCATGACAAAATTAAGCCTGAGTCTAAACCAATTAATACTGATATTTCAGTCAAACCTAAACAGACTCCAAGTAAGTCTAATAAATATAAATCCAAACCTACTCCATCCACCAGGAAAAGAAGTGGAAATGTAGGTACATATTCAGTATCTCCTTCAGAGATAACCAATGACTTGTCTATTAAAGAGACTAAGTCTATTAACCTGAGAAAGTGTCTGTTCTGCAATCAGGAACACACCACTTACCAATGCTCTGCTTATCCTACGTATAATGCTAGAGTTAAAAGGTTACAGGAATTGCACAAATGCACCAAATGCATGGGTTCTCATGATCTCAAGAAATGTGCAGTACCACTACGTACCTGCAACCGTTGTAACCAAGATGTACACCACTACGCCTTATGTAGAAAATCTTCTACACCAACCATGACCACTGGAGAGAATTTTAGTAATTCTACTGCAGTGCAATATTGTAAAGTACATCACGAAGTGAATGTACTTGCTACTGAGTCAGGCAATAATACTACCTTGCCTACCGCTCAACTTAAATTAATAAACCGAAGATCTAGAATTAACACTAGGGGTCTTTTTGACCAAGGTTCACAAAAAACCTTCATTACACAACAGTTGGTAGATGAGTTAAATTTAAAACCTACCAAAAGTGTGAAGTTAAACATTTCTGGTTTCCTGTCAAATAGTAGACCTCGTGACTACAAGGTAGTTAAATTACTAGTTAGATTAGGATCCTCTACTAGCCCTATCCATGCGGTGGTAGTGGATAAGATTCCTACGGACCTGCAGGTCACAGGATTAGCTCGCACTGCGAGACACCTTAAGCGAAACCGCATGAGGCTAGCGGATCATAAAATAAATTCCGATTGCCTCACAGACATTGGAATATTAATAGGCGCGAATCATTATTACAAGTTTATCACTGGATGCACTAGACAACATGGTATGAATTTGTTGTCGTCCGCAGGGGGCAAATTGCTCACAGGACCCGTGCTTTTCAGACAAGGTCCAGCGTCCACAAACCAACAGACCAATAATGTAATTGTGGCGTGACTAGGCTTAGAGCAGTCACCCCTACGCTTCAGGGAAATAGCCGAGGACATTGAGTCTGACCCACCAATACATCGTTTGTGGGATCTAGATACGTTAGGCATCATCCCTGAGCAACCAAGTCCTGATGATACGTGGACTTACCAGCAATATCTGGATACAGTTGTCTACTCAAATAAACAATACTGGGTAAGACTCCCATGGAAGTTAGATCATCCACAACTTCCAGTGAATTATTTTATGGCAGCCTCACAATTGCAGTCTCAATTAACACGACTGCAGAAGCAGCCAGACAAACTAACCATGTATCACCAGCTTATCCAACAACAACTTAACAATAAGTTCATTGAAGTTGTTGAACACGATGACCGAAAAACAGGTCATTATTTACCTCACCATGCTGTGGTGAAAGACTCATTGACAACACCTATTCGTATTGTCTTTAACTGCAGTGCTAAAGTAAAGCCTAGCAGTGTGTCTTTAAATGAATGTCTCCAAACGGGACCTAGCCTAACACAAAGGCTACATGATGTGTTGTTACGATTTCGCACAGGCATTTTTGCCTATACAGCTGACATCAGCAAAGCCTTTCTCCGAGTAGGATTGCAGGAGGAAGATCGTGACTACACAAAGTTCCTCTGGTTCAAGGATCCACTGGATCCCAACAGTGAAGTAATCACCTATCGGTTTGCCTCCATATTATTTGGTGCTACGTCCTCACCGTTTCTTTTGCAAGCAACATTAGACACGCATTTGAGGAAATCAGACAGCCCTTATAAGGCAACCATTAGCGACAGCTTGTATGTCGACAATTTCCAGGGGACAACTAATGATCAAGCTGATCTGGTAGCAATCTACCATGAGGCTAACCGTGAACTGTTAGGAGCCAATATGCCTCTACAGTCATGGGCCTCAAATAATAAACTGCTTAACCAGTTAATCGAGAAAGAATTTCCCGATTATCAGGTACCCAGTAAATTAAAGGTTCTAGGCGTGGAATGGAACACCAACACTGACGAGATGAATGTCAAGTCAGTGCAAACTGATAATTCAACCCTTACCATGAGAACACTGCTCTCATTTGTCAGTCAACCATTTGACCCTTTAGGCCTACTTAGTCCTATATTAATAAGGGGCAAACTCCTAATGCAGGAGTGCTGGCAACAACATATGGGATGGGATGATCCGTTATCAAGTGAGTTACAAGCCAAATGGCAAATACTCTCAACGGATTTTAATCAGTTAGGCGTTTTGAAATTTCCTCGTAATGCTTCAGGACCAAACTACCCAACAATTTGCACGTTTTTTTGCGATGCCTCTGGCAAAGCATATGGCGCAGCAGCCTATTTAGTTAACAGTGCTCAATCAATTTTACTCACGTCAAAAGCAAGAGTTGCTCCCATCAAGAAGAGATCCTTACCTCAGATGGAGTTGACTGCATTGCTAGTGGGAGTAAGATTGGCCCATTGCCTGGCAAAGACACTCAGTAATATCCACTTTGGTGAGATTGTAGTGTGGTCAGACAACGAGGCAGTCTTACAATGGGTAAGAAACAATAACAACAAAACTCCTTACGTCAGTAATCGCGTCAGGGAGATTCATGATTTATCCGCAGGATATAAGTTTAGACATGTCCCTACTAAGGACAATCCTGCAGATTATTTGTCAAGAGGATTGACATTAAAACAACTTGTCAAATCTTCGCTGTGGTTCAATGGACCTTCATGGCTTGTTGGTGGTCAGTGGCCCAAACAAAAGTCACAAGTCATAGTGACCAATATCACCACTCCCATGATGGAACCAGAGCCTCAGCGAATATTAGCCATTGATCCTCATCGTTATTCCAACTTAAGCAAATTGTTACGAGTGACTGCGCACGTGTTTGATTTCCTTGCTAAAGTAGGAATTCGACATAAATTTCCCAATCCTGTTCACTATTGGATTAAACGGGCGCAGCAAGAGACCTACGGAAGCGAATTTGAGAATCTTCCGGATAAACTCACTAAGTCTCTGGGCATCTGGTACGATGTCAACACTCATAACATACTACGATGTGGAGGACGTTTGCTACATGCAAAGATTGACTTAGACACTAAGAACCCAATTCTTTTACCTCGTCACCACATCATAACTAAACTTCTTGTCTTACATCACCATCAATATGGTACACTACATGGTGGAGTTTTAGATACTCTCACCGACCTTAGACAAAAGTACTGGCTTCCTCAAGGTCGTCAGACTGTTAAGACCATTATTAAATCTTGTGTAATCTGTAAGAGATACGACGCTAGAGTCTGTCCTTACTCAGGACCTCCCCCACTCCCAGAAGAGCGAGTGGTTCATCTTCGTCCTTTCGAAACCACTGGAGTTGATTATACAGGAGCCTTACTCCTCACTGGTAACCCAGATAACATACCAGTGAAGGCGTACATTTGTCTCTTTACATGTGCTACAACCAGAGGCGTGCACTTAGAGGTCACCCCAGACATGAGTGCTGAAGCTTTCATTCAAGCTTTCCGCAGATTTGCTGCCCGCCGATCGTGTCCTAGATTAATGATATCAGACAACGGATCTAATTTTGTGGCAGGAGAAAGTTGTTTGCGAGAAGTCTGGAACCACCCTGAAGTACAGTCAGTCTTACAAAGAAGACAATGTCACTGGAAATTCATAGCACCAAGAGCCCCTTGGCAAGGTGGGTTCTATGAGCGAATGGTAGGCACAGTCAAGAAGTGTCCAAGGAAAACTTTACACCGACAAAAGGTCAGTTACTCAGAACTCCAAACTATTGTTGTGGAAATCGAGGCGCGAGTCAATAACCGCCCAATCACCTACCTGTCTGATGATTACACCCAGAGAGAACCACTGAGCCCCTCTCACTTGATCCATGGAGGTCTACTGAGCCCTCTCATCCCTTTACCCGAGGAGGACCCTGTAGACCCGTCCCATGTGACCAGAGGAGACTTGGTGGAAAGCTACCAGCATCTTTCTAGAGTTATTAACAGGTGGAATGAGGTGTGGACTCGAGAGTACCTCACAGCTCTAAGAGAGTACCACTACGGAGCGGAGCGACAGTGATGGACCAAGGTCAGAATGGCCTATAGGTAAAATTGTTACCATCCACCCAGATCGACAAGGTGTCCTAAGAGTGGTTAAAGTCTTATGCAGAGGCAACACTACTCTAAAAACTTTAGAGAAGCTGGTTCCCCTTGAACTGACTGAACAAGAATATCAGCCAGATCCAGTTTCCCAAGTAATTTCAGAGGACAATGAATTTGTTCCTCCAAGCAACCGCCCCACTAGAGCTGCAGCTCAACAATGTAGGCGGAATTTGCGAGCCTATTACAACTCTGAAGAAGAGTAATTTCCTTCACTTCCCACTGAGAAAACTGTGTTGATGCTACGATGTGATATCACGTAACGAAACATTACACGTCACTATGACCCAGGATATCGCATCACTGTAGATTCTGTTAGTTTAAATTGGGAAAGTTGAATTCTATAAATATTGTGTAGGCTACAAACAACATGTTTCATTTGACATGTAAATAGCAAGACTCAAGTCCCTGTAAGTCCTTGATAAATCCGGGACGTTCGTTATGTGTGTACTAACATACTAACATATTAACATACTAATGTACTAATCTTAATATCACTTCGGGATAGGTCAGTACAACACAGTACACTACGACCCTAGAACCCTCCCCCCGGAGTTATGTTGGATATTTCCAACACCGAATACAACATTGTTGTATTCTCATTACTTATTACTAACCATACTAATTTTTGTAGTAAGTAAAATTAACAACACGTAGAATTCTCATGTACTAATAATTTCATCTGTGCAGTAGGCTAGAATTCTCACGTCACCTGATGCCAGTATTGCGTCAGATTTCCTTACATTAAACACATTTTATCCAATGTGTGTGAGAATGAAATTCGATTCTCCATAATTAAAGCATTCTGTATGATAACTAATTGCAGACGAATTGATCTCTAACTAAAAGCCGAATAGAGCGTTAGAATCATAGCGTCTATCTCGTGATAAAATTAACGTCACAAATGAATGCCATGGGGAGACATTAATTCCTCTCCCTTATATATTTACTATTCTTAAATTGGTAAATAACAATATTTTGTTCCTCTAAATAATAAACCCGTCCAGTCTTTAACGTTTCAAGCGCAAATGCGAGAAATATTAATGTTCGAGACAATAATTTGTTTTATGAACGCGGGCTCAGCGTGGGTAGAGGGACGCCATCTCAGTACACGTGGAGAGCTGATCAAGAGCAGACCTGCGCTTACCGTACTCATAAGAAGACGCCATTGCCCAGCAAATAGGGCAGGTGTTATCCATCCTCAGATGAAAGTCGCCACTGTGAGGCGTGAATAACCTTGCAGATAGTATCTTCAGCTAGTGCTGGTGTCAAATAAGGAGCCCTTTGACTTGGTTCCTGACGACACGTGACCAGCCAGCGGAACGCATCATTATTCAGGATAGGCTTAGCCGGAGCCTGAGATGCGAAACATGGCAATCTTAATACTTACACAGTGCCCACAGCTAAGTAAATTCCTTTATGTGATGCATCAGGTAGAAGTTTTAATAGTAGCAGGGTGATTGTCCGTTACGACGCGCGATAACACCTAATAACAGGTGATTAAATTTGTCACCTGTAACTCTTAATATTCTTGAATATAGATTTAGTAGTCAAATCAGTTGCTACTGAAAATTTTATTTGTCTTGCAGCACGAGAGAAGAATTCTTCATACTGCCTTCCCCCATGTTAACCCGTTCCACTCGTCAGTCGACCGAGTCTGGAGAATAAGAGGACTTCTATGGTTTTCTAAAGGAATCTTCATTAAGCTAAGATTTATTTCCTTTTATAATTCTATTGCAATTTATCTTGTGCAGAATTCTTTGGGATTAATATGTGGTTTACTGTAACTCATTACTATGCTCATAATCTATGTTCCTCTTTTTGGTAATGATATCAGTTTCAATATTATTTTATAGGATTAGATTATTATTAATTGAATTAGTGAACGAACCACACTAATTCCTGGACGTACTTACCTCCAGTAATAACCCCCCAATGTAGGTGTTTGAGGTTTGTTTCATTTAATTATACAGCCCATTAATTATTATTATGATCATACTTTTAGTTTTATCCATAGTTACTGGTTTCATCTAGGAATTATCTAATGATCAGAAATTCTCAGTTTCCCTCTTTACTTTAAAAGCGGGTGGTCCTTCGTAATTTAATTTACTACATTAATATTTAAATAATCAGATTCAAGTCCCAAATATCCCACATTGTGCAGCCTGTGTTTCCGACAGGCTGAACACTGATGTCTAGGCAGTATTATGCAGCCTCTGTTTCCGACTGGCTGGATACTGATGTCTAGGTAGTATTGTGCAGCCTGTGTTTCCGCCTGGCTGGACACTGATGCCTAGGTAGTATTGTGCAGCCTGTGTTTCCGCCTGGCTGGACACTGATGTCTAGGTAGTATTGTGCAGCCTGTGTTTCCGCCTGGCTGGACACTGATGCCTAGGTAGTATTGTGCAGCCTGTGTTTCCGCCTGGCTGGACACTGATGTCTGGGTAGTATTGTGCAGCCTGTGTTTCCGCCTGGCTGGACACTGATGCCTAGGTAGTATTGTGCAGCCTGTGTTTTCGCCTGGTTGGACACTGATGCCTAGGTAGTATTGTGCAGCCTGTATTTCCGCCTGGCTGGACACTGATGTCTGGGTAGTATTGTGCAGCCTGTGTTTCCGACTGGCTGGACACTGATGTCTAGGTAGTATTGTGCAGCCTGTGTTTCCGCCTGGCTGGACACTGATGTCTAGGTAGTATTGTGCAGCCTGTATTTCCAACTGGCTAGACACTGATGTCTAGGTAGTATTGTGCAGCCTGTGTTTCCGCCTGAGTGGACACTGATGTCTGGGTAGTATTGTGCAGCCTGTATTTCCGCCTGGCTGGACACTGATGTCTAGGTAGTATTGTGCAGCCTGTGTTTTCGCCTGGTTGGACACTGATGTCTAGGTAGTATTGTGCGGCTTGTGCTTCCGCCTGATTGGACACTGATGTCTGGATAGTATTGTGCAGCCTGTATTTCCGCCTGGCTGGACACTGATGTCTGGGTAGTATTGTGCAGCCTGTATTTCCGCCTGGCTGGACACTAATGTCTAGGTAGTATTGTGCAGCCTGTGTTTCCGCCTGGTTGGACACTGATGTCTGGGTAGTATTGTGCAGCCTGTATTTCCGACTGGCTGGACACTGATGTCTAGGTAGTATTGTGCAGCCTGTGTTTCCGCCTGGCTGGACACTGATGCCTAGGTAGTATTGTGCAGCCTGTATTTCCGACTAGCTGGACACTGATGTGTAGGTAGTATTGTGCAGCCTGTGTTTCCGCCTGGCTGGACACTGATGTCTAGGTAGTATTGTGCAGCCTGTGTTTTCGCCTGGTTGGACACTGATGTCTAGGTAGTATTGTGCAGCCTGTGCTTCCGCCTGACTGGACACTGATGTCTGGGTAGTATTGTGCAGCCTGAATTTCCGCCTGGCTGGACACTGATGTCTGGGTAGTATTGTGCAGCCTGTATTTCCGCCTGGCTGGACACTAATGTTTAGGTAGTATTGTGCAGCCTGTGTTTCCGACTGGTTGGACACTAATGTCTAGGCAGTATTATGCAGCCTGTGTTTTCGCCTGGCTGGACATTGATGCCTAGGTAGTATTGTGCAGCCTGTGTTTCCGCCTGGCTGGATACTGATGTCTAGGTAGTATTGTGCAGCCTGTGCTTCCGCCTGACTGGACACTGATGTCTGGGTAGTATTGTGCAGCCGGTGTTTCCGCCTGGCTGGACACTGATGTCTAGGCAGTATTGTGCAGCCTGTGTTTCCGCCTGGCTGGACACTGATGTCTAGGTAGTATTGTGCAGCCTGTGTTTCCGACTGATTGGACACTAATGTCTAGGCAGTATTATGCAGCCTGTGTTTTCGCCTGGCTGGACATTGATGCCTAGGTATTATTGTGCAGCCTGTGTTTCCGCCTGGCTGGACACTGATGTCTAGGTAGTATTGTGCAGCCTGTGTTTCCGCCTGGCTGGACACTGATGTCTAGGCAGTATTGTGCAGCCTGTGTTTCCGCCTGGCTGGACACTGATGCCTAGGTAGTATTGTGCAGCCTGTGTTTCCGCCTGGCTGGATACTGATGTCTAGGTAGTATTGTGCAGCCTGTGTTTCCGCCTGGCTGGACATTGATGCCTAGGTAGTATTGTGCAGCCGGTGTTTCCGCCTGGCTGGACACTGATGTCTAGGCAGTATTGTGCAGCCTGTGTTTCCGCCTGGCTGGACACTGATGCCTAGGTAGTATTGTGCAGCCTGTGTTTCCGCCTGGCTGGATACTGATGTCTAGGTAGTATTGTGCAGCCTGTGTTTCCGCCTGGCTGGACATTGATGTCTAGGTAGTATTGTGCAGCCGGTGTTTCCGCCTGGCTGGACACTGATGTCTAGGCAGTATTGTGCAGCCTGTGTTTCCGCCTGGCTGGACA
The DNA here is from genome assembly GCF_040958095.1 of Procambarus clarkii. NCBI lineage: Eukaryota > Metazoa > Arthropoda > Malacostraca > Decapoda > Cambaridae > Procambarus > Procambarus clarkii. The sequence continues at coordinate 3,547,141 of NC_091168.1, forward strand.
CTGATGTCTAGGTAGTATTGTGCAGCCTGTGTTTCCGACTGGTTGGACACTAATGTCTAGGCAGTATTATGCAGCCTGTGTTTTCGCCTGGCTGGACATTGATGCCTAGGTAAGTATTGTGCAGCCTGTGTTTCCGCCTGGCTGGATACTGATGTCTAGGTAGTATTGTGCAGCCTGTGTTTCCGCCTGGCTGGACACTGATGCCTAGGTAGTATTGTGCAGCCTGTGTTTCCGCCTGGCTGGACACTGATGTCTGGGTAGTATTGTGCAGCCTGTGTTTCCGCCTGGCTGGACACTGATGTCTGGGTAGTATTGTGCAGCCTGTGTTTCCGCCTGGCTGGACACTGATGCCTAGGCAGTATTGTGCAGCCTGTGTTTCCGCCTGGCTGGACACTGATGTCTGGGTAGTATTGTGCAGCCTGTGTTTCCGCCTGGCTGGACACTGATGCCTAGGTAGTATTGTGCAGCCTGTGTTTCCGCCTGGCTGGACACTGATGCCTAGGTAGTATTGTGCAGCCTGTGTTTCCGCCTGGCTGGATACTGATGTCTAGGTAGTATTATGCAGCCTGTGTTTCCGCCTGGCTGGACACTGATGCCTAGGTAGTATTGTGCAGCCTGTGTTTCCGCCTGGCTGGATTACTGATGTCTAGGTAGTATTATGCAGCCTGTGTTTCCGCCTGGCTGGACTACTGATGTCTAGGCAGTATTGTGCAGCCGGTGTTTCCGCCTGGCTGAACACTGATGTCTAGGTAGTATTGTGCAGCCGGTGTTTCCGCCTGGCTGGACACTGATGTCTAGGCAGTATTGTGCAGCCGGTGTTTCCGCCTGGCTGGACACTGATGTCTAGGTAGTATTGTGCAGCCGGTGTTTCCGCCTGGCTGGACACTGATGTCTAGGTAGTATTGTGCAGCCTGTGTTTCCGCCTGGCTGGACACTGATGTCTAGGTAGTATTGTGCAGCCGGTGTTTCCGCCTGGCTGGACACTGATGTCTAGGTAGTATTGTGCAGCCGGTGTTTCCGCCTGGCTGGACACTGATGTCTAGGTAGTATTGTGCAGCCGGTGTTTCCGCCTGGCTGGACACTGATGTCTGGGTAGTATTGTGCAGCCGGTGTTTCCGCCTGGCTGGACACTGATGTCTAGGTAGTATTGTGCAGCCGGTGTTTCCGCCTGGCTGGACACTGATGTCTAGGTAGTATTGTGCAGCCTGTGTTTCCGCCTGGCTGGACACTGATGTCTGGGTAGTATTGTGCAGCCGGTGTTTCCGCCTGGCTGGACACTGATGTCTAGGTAGTATTGTGCAGCCTGTGTTTCCGCCTGGCTGGACACTGATGTCTGGGTAGTATTGTGCAGCCTGTGTTTCCGCCTGGCTGGACACTGATGTCTAGGTAGTATTGTGCAGCCTGTGTTTCCGCCTGGCTGGACACTGATGTCTGGGTAGTATTGTGCAGCCTGTGTTTCCGCCTGGCTGGACACTGATGTCTGGGTAGTATTGTGCAGCCTGTGTTTCCGCCTGGCTGGACACTGATGTCTGGGTAGTATTGTGCAGCCGGTGTTTCCGCCTGGCTGGACACTGATGTCTGGGTAGTATTGTGCAGCCTGTGTTTCCGCCTGGCTGGACACTGATGTCTGGGTAGTATTGTGCAGCCGGTGTTTCCGCCTGGCTGGACACTGATGTCTGGGTAATATTCATGTGGCTGGATGCCGGCGATTGTTTGGTATTATTTATTTAACCATATCTTGGCATTCACTTAAGATATATGTTCCTTAAATGTAGTCACTACACCTCTGTCTTTCTTCTGACTTACACATTTTCAAGGTTAATTAGCATTTATGCATGTTAATTACACAATTAATTGGTTGGTGTGTAGGGCTTCATACTCACAGAACAGTCTAATTACCAAAGCCACTCACACCTACCCAATGCTGCCCAAATGCTCCTAGCATTATGAAAGTAATGAAAAAAATATTACATATTTACACACTATAATGATGATATTTATTATAAAACGCGAGAAACATAGTTTTACTATGAAATAATGTCTGGATGGATTGTCTCAAAGATATAATCTTCGTGTTGGATTCACTAAAACGAGTTAATCTGCCTTGCTGATAACATATACGAGCTTTATTTGTGAATCTCGAATCTCTATAAATAAAGCAATATATCTGAGAGCGTTTAGGCTTCCGTGTTCATGAGTGTAAAAACATGTAAGTACATACAAATCCTCCAGGGCCGTGATGAGGATATAAACCTACGTCCGAGAGCATCCCAGACGGATGGATTTGTTCCTGGATTTGCGGATTTGTTCATTTGACGCATCACGCTATTGTGATTTCTGTGTGTAATGTAAGTACATAGTAGTTACGCATTCCAGCGAATCAGTATCAACTAAATTGTTTTATATTTCTTACTTATTTAATTATTTATTTACAAAAAAGTACAACGCATTTGTGGGATTACTTGATATTGGAATTTTTTAATTCTTGCAACGCTACTAACACGTATAGCATTACGGGGAGCGTGCATAATAACAACAACAACAACAATAACAACAACAACATCAACAACAACAACAACAACAATAATAACAATAATAATAATAATAATTGTTTTTACAAGAAGGAACAATGAGTTTGTGAGATTACATAAAATTGTTAACACAAATAGCGTTTTGGGCAGGTCCTTAATGTCCTTAATAAACAGATTTAGTTTGACTCTGGGAAAATTAAAGAGATATATATTTATGGTGTGTTACTCATAGGTTCTATTACACCTATTAGGGAAAAGTTTCAGATCAAGGTTAGCATTTAGGACCAAGGTTTTGTACATGTAAATAGCACCTGAGAATGTGTCGAGTGTATGTTTAGCATGTTAAAGGGCTTAAACAGAGGGGCTGTTAAAAATGTTGACCAAACCACACACTAGAAAGTGAAGAGACGACGACGTTTCGGTTCGTACTGGACCATTATCAACTCAATTGTGATTCGTCTTGTCCTCTCCAATCCTTGGGGAAACTGGCCGTCCACTTAATGACAGATTTAAGGAACATAAAAGAAGTGTTATGTCTTCAGACACAAACAATACTCTCTTCTGTCATGTTAAGGAATCTAATCATCCTATTGATTGGTCTTTCTCCAAAATAATCTTTCCTGCCTCTATTCTACACAGACACCGTCTTGTCGAATCGGCTCTGATACATAACGTACCCAACATGAACCTGATTCCTGGCTTTGTTGCTGTTGACTCTTCCTTTTCACAGTACATACTCAAATGCTCTAAACTTTCTAACCAACGTGACCTAGCATAAGCCTCCCCCTTCCTTTTATCTTTCTTGTTTTTATTTCCCTTGTTTTCTCTTACGATCCCTTTCTTATTCCTATTATTACACCTTACCTTCAATTCCTGTTGCCTTGCTTTTTCTTCCTCTAAGATTTCCTTCCCCTCACCTCTCTCTTGCCTATTTATTGCCATTGCTTCCTTTCTCTCATTTAAAAAAAACAGTCAGTTGCACGCTGACTTTGTCTCCAGTAGCACAGAGCATCACCTTCACTCACCAGACCACTCCACAAGTGATCATTTGAATTTCATCATGGAATTCCAATTGACTTATAATCGATCCAGCAATGCTGCTCAGAGTAGGAAAAGACCATCGATAATGGATACTTGTTCTGAAAGTGACGGCGAGTGGCATCACGTGAATAAGGCTAACAGAAGAAGCCACTCCATGACGACCCATCGCCCATTAATCTCTCCAGCTTCTCCAGCTCTCCCAGCGCCTCTGACTAGATCTACGCTTCCAATCTTCAAAGTGCAGCACACGGAAGGTAAGTCTTCCTACGCTACTGTAGTGGACCTGGAAAAAGAGTACCCCCAGCTCCAGATCAGAGCAAAACCTAATCTCAAAGGAGAATACATTCTGAGGCCTAAAGGCGAGTCGGCCGCTACGATTCTAAAAAATTACGCAAAATGTGAGGAACTGAAACCAGAGGATAAAATAAGTAAAATCATTGTCCTCCACTATCCCTTGCATATGGCCCTTGGCCATCTCGAAAAGCTGAACTATGTGGTGTCAGCAGAGAGATGCCAAGTACGAACCACAAAACAGGAAACTCGACAAGTCCTTCTCACAGTAAGAGGACGGATCCCGGAGAAACTTGACCTTGGAATCTGGGGCGTGTTCCAACACAGGCCTTACACCCCAGAACCCCTAAGATGCTTTAGATGTAAGAGATTTGGGCATCACAAAGATGGCTGCCAACGCCCAGTGAGGTGCGGAGTCTGCAGCCAGCCCTATGATACAAAAACATGTATTGATAAATTCAAGGCAAACCACCCTGTTCAGGCAAAATGCCCAAATTGTTCCAAGGTACATCATGCCTGGAACTTGAAATGCCCTGAAAGGCTCAAAAGGCTTCAAACGAACCCCACCACGCCTACAGCGGAGCCGAAACCCCCACCAAAACGAATACCAGCTCTCATGCCCACAAAACCGCGTGGGGTCTACCCATTCAGGAAGAGGGGGCACACGGCCCTTCGCCATCGGCCATGGTGAAGGGTGAGAAGACAGTACAGGAATGTACTGTACAGTACAGGACAAAAAAAAAAGATGGAGGACACAAGAATCATGTTCAAAGCAGTCGGCCTCCCATTTCATCCAGCAAGCACACTGGGGCCAATAGGAGTAGCAATTCCAGTGTCAAAGTTACCACCGAGAAGGGCCTAAAAGCTACTAGGCCCCAAACCTCCACAACATTAAATAGTCCTCCCACTGAACTGAACGCTCTCTGGCCAATGCTCAAAACTTTGGTCACTGAGTTGATCGAAAGTCTGCTGTATTCACATGGAATCAAGCAAACCACAGAGACTCGGAAGACAATTGAGCACAAGCTCAAAAAATTCGAAGATGTAATATCCACACCGTCAAGACAGCAGGGCAGGAGACACCCCCATAAAAAACAGATAGAGTCCAGCTCGTCGGAAAGCGACATTGATGAGTCAATTTCAGGTCCACTAAGAACCTATACACCAATTGCAACTTCCATGGCGTGCTCATCAGACTCCATGGATACCACGGAATTATCAGCATATTCCAAGAAACTAGAGGTCTAAAGATCCTGCAATGGAATGCGCAAGGACTGCGCACTAAAGTGCAACACTTGCAATGCATAGCAGCAACCAAGGGCATAGACATCCTGATACTACAGGAGAGCTTGCTTCGAGCCGGATTAGAACCTAAAATCTCAGGCTATCGAGGCTTCTTCCTGCCATGGATCAATGGGCAATCCAGGGGATGTGCAATCTATGTAAAATGTGACCTGATCTCCAAATCCATAACCAGATCACCCAATTGTGGAGCAGGGACAGAGGTAATGGGAGTCACCATTGAGCTAAGACACGACAAACTTGAAGTGTTCAATGTGTACAGGTCTCCACAAGCCGAAATGGATCTCTCTGTGTTATTTGGACACGCGACAACAACAAACACAATCATTTGTGGAGATTTTAATGCCCATCATCGATTGGCACTGGGCTCGAATAGAACAAATGAAGCCGGCATAAACATTATACATCTACTGGACCAGCTTCCAGAAATACAAATCCTAAACAAGAATGAACCTACCCACATCCAAGGAGGCAGATTAGACCTAACCTTCGTTTCAGCCTCCCTAAGAGATGCAGCAACATGGTCAGTTGAGCCCTAACTCACAAGTGACCACTATGGGGTTCAAATTGATCTTCAGTTAGACCTACCCACCCCACCTCCGCCTCCATTTGAAGCCTGGAACTTTGCTTTAGCAAACTGGGACCGATTTCAAAACCTCATTTCAGAGTGGCAAAGAAACTATGATCTTCCCAAAGACATTAATCAGGCAGAACAAGAATTTGTCAAAGCGATTCAAAGTGCAGCCAACCACTCAATCCCACTGAAAAAACAGTCCACCGGACACCATAAAGATCATTGGTACTATTGCGAACGTGTCAAAGAACTCAACCATAGACTCAATAGAACAAGAAAGCTATACAAAAAGCAGCCAAGTGACCGCAACAGGATCTTACTTTGTGAGGTCAAGGAACATGTACATCGAGAGACCAGACAAATAAAAGAACAAAAGTGGCTGGAATGGTGTTCACACCTGAATGAACACACCTCTCTCGGAGAGATGTGGCAGCAAATTCACCGGGCCAAGGGGAATAAAACACCTAAAGCTCCACACCCCAAGGATCCTCAACAGGAAGCCGAAGTACTGGCAACCAGGTTTGCAGAGAGAGCAGCCAGCAATCAACTTCCACCAGATGTATTAGCAGTACAGACCGGACTAGAGGAAGAAAGGTGGCACAGAATCCTTACAGCATGTGAAGAAGTCTCTGACACTAATGCCCCCTTCACACTGGATGAGCTCAATCGGGCTAAGAAAAACTCCAAGGATACATCCCCTGGAGCCGACAAAATAACCTATAAAATGATTAGAAACCTCGGCCCAGAGGGAGACGCTGCATACCTAAGGTTAATTAATTTAGCCTGGACTTCTCAAACTAGACCTTCTGCTTGGAATAGAGCAGACATAGTGCTGATCCCAAAACCCAAAGATCCAGCTAATCCCAGGCCCATCTCTCTCCAAAGCTGTGCAGCCAAGACGGCTGACAGAATGGCACTCAACAGACTGGAGTGGAAAATGCCTAAACTGCACCATGATATGTATGCCTATAGAAGAGGGGTTGGCACAGTGGAATGTATTACAACTCTGTTAGCCCACTTGAATGACAGACCAGGAATGCTGATATTCCTGGACCTCGAAAAAGCCTTTGAACTGGCTAGCGCCCCAGCTATTCTCTGCTGCCTCATTGACAAAGAGGTCAGAGGCAACCTGCTCTCCTGGACCAAAAACTGTCTCATAAACAGAGAAGCAAGAGTAAAACTTCATGACACAGTCTCTGAGTACAAAATACATGAAAATGGGACACCGCAAGGAGGTATTCTCAGCCCTCTTCTCTTCAACTGTTTAATGGAAAGAATAATGAGGTTGAAACTTCCACATCACTGCAGGCTGCTAAACTACGCGGACGACTTTGCCATCATCATAAAAGGAAGGGATGCGGCGCGCCTTGCACCCAAATGCTTAGACTGCATCAGTAAAGAGGCAAAACAGATTGGGATCAAACTCAACCCCTCAAAGTCAAAGGCCATGCCCATAAAAATAGCGAAGCCCAACATCCAACTCACAGTACAGGGTCAACCAATAGAATGGGTCGACACCTATCAGTATCTAGGAATCATCCTGGACACACACATGAATTTTAATGCTGAGGTCACTTACTTGAGAGAGCGAACTGCGGCCCGGACGGCAATCCTCAGGTCGCTAACCTCCCTTTCTGGAGGAGCCAATCTGCTAGTCCTTCGCACATACTATGTACAGGCAGTCAGATCAGTGATCGATTATGCCGCACCTGCACTCACAAATCTATCACACCAACAGTGGAAAAAGCTTGAAGTTGCCCAAAACAATGCTATGAGAGCTGCACTGGGAGCCCTCATGTGGACCAGGCTTGAAACTCTTAGACTGGAGACGGGTTTGCCCTCTCTACAAGAAAGAATATCACAAAGGACAGCTACAATTATCAGTAAGATAATTATTTCTTCTGATCCAATCCCAGTACGGCAGGCCTTGGTGGTTGGACTAGGCCAAAACAATGGAAACTCTTGGGTTGCAAGAGCAGGAAAAGTCCTAAACAGGCTACATTTAAAAAACATGATTCTTGATAGAGAGGGGTGATCATCCACACCCAAATTACACTCCTTCCGCGCCGTGGGAAGAGCCTACTTTCAAAATAGTAATAGAAAGTCTCCCAATGAAAAAGGCTGCCTATGATCCGACAATCCTAAGGCGCATAATAGAAGAGCAAATGTATAGCATAGCTGTAGCAGGAGCCACCCACATCTTCACAGACGGATCGGTGGACACAGAATATGAGAGTGCTGGCGCTGCTCTTTGCACGACCAGCGTACAGGCATATTGGAGACCTGGGAGGACTAGTATCATCAACCCAAACTGAGCTGTTAGCTATACAACAGGCATTCGCATATGTGATTGCACAAAACACTCAAAATGCAATCATACACACAGACTCAAAAGCTGCACTTCAAATACTAGGACAAAAACAGTGGAAAGATAATGTGGAAATAATTACCACCATTTTGTATCTTGGAGCAGTCGCTAAAGGCAAAGGACTCAACATAACTTTAAACTGGATCCCATCCCATATTGGAATCCCATTAAATGAAAAAGCTGATGAAATTGCTAAATTGGCAACTCGTCATCCAGTGATACATAAAACAATTCAACCCAGCCTAGAGAACATAAAAAACATCATCACCAAAAAACTCTCACATCTCAACAAAGCCTACCTGCACCAGAGAATAGCTGAGGGTTCGCCATCTGCAACATGGTATCTTCAGGCAACCAAATTAGAAAGGTTAAATATCCTAAAAGGAATCCACAGGGAAATAGCAGTTAGGTTATATAGACTACGTCTAGGTTACAGATGCAACTGGGAGATTGGTGAACCCCGACAGAGAGAGTGCATCTTCTGCCAAACTGTCACAGAAAAGCCATTACTTCACTATCTTCTGGAATGTGAAGCAACCAATGACCTTAGAAGAGCTTTAAGAGTTCCTGAATCATGCAGTGGCCACACTGCATGATCATCACACTGCATCAACACAGCCACTCTCCTGGTCAACAAAGGTGTCCAGCAGCTGGACACCCTCATAAAGACTGTGAAGCAGTATCCTCCCCCGCGATAACAGCTTGATGGTTAAATGCAACCTCAGAATACTGAAAAAAAAAAAAAAATTGTACCACTTACGGGCTATTCATGCCCGTGCCACCTCTTGGGTGGCCTAATCTTTATCAATCAATCAATCTCCTTATCACAATCGACTTGAGAATGGTCCAGGACGGACCGAAACGTCGTCGTCCCTTCAACTTCTAGTGTGTGGTCTGGTCAACATACTTCAGCCACGTTATTGTGACTCATCGCCTGCAATGATAAGGTTGTTTGGGTTAAATACATAACAATTAGGAGATTGGGTAACACTAGGTACAGAGCAAATTTAAAGCTCAGTGTAGGAAACTTAAGAAGATGAAATTAGGTACTTTTTGGTTTTGCTTTTAAATAAGGCAAAAGTTTTACAGTTTTTCAATTCACTAGGGAGTGAGTTCCATAGACTAGGTCCCTTAATTTGCATAGAGTGTTTACACAGATTAAGTTTGACCCTGGGGATATCAAATAGATATTTATTTCTGGTGTGGTGATAATGGGTCCTATTACATCTGTCCAGGGAGAGTTTCAGAGCATGGTTTGCATTTAAGAACAGGGTTTTGTAAATGTAGTTGACACAAGAGAATGTGTGGAGGGAGTTAATATTTAGCAAGTTTAGGGATTTCAACAAGGGAACTGAGTGTTGTCTGAAATCAGAGTTAGTTATTATTCTGATAGCAGATTTTTGCTGCGTGATGATGGGCTTAAGGTGATTTGCAGTGGTTGAACCCCATGCACAGATACCATAATTAAGATAGGGGTAGATTAGTGCATAATATAGTGAGAGGAGAGCAGAGTTAGGAACATAATATCTTATTTTAGAGAGTATACCAACTGTCTTAGAGACTTTCTTAGTTATGTGTTGAATGTGGGTGCTGAAGTTGAGTCTCTTGTCTAGGAATAGGCCAAGAAACTTGCCATCATTTTTATTACTGATGTTAATGTTGTCTATCTGCAGCTGAATTGCATTTGATGATTTGCTTCCAAATAAGATGTAGTAAGTCTTTTCGATGTTTAATGTTAGTTCGTTGACATCCATAAGTGGACTTTTTTTAATTCATTATTCACAACATTACTTAGTGTATGTGGCAACTGACATATGTCAGTTGCTTAATTTAGAACCTGTACTTGAGGTCGATCTCGAACCCATTGTTGATGTGACGACTTATATTAAAGTTTGTAACTAGCTCATCAAGATTGCAACTTGCTTAGCTAAATTAATTGTGGGGTTCAGTCCCTGAGCCCATTATGTGCCTCTGTAACCCTTTCCACTACCGCCCACAAGATGGGTATGGGGTGCATAATAAATGAACTAAACTAAAAAAACTCAGTAATTGGTATCTTTTCGGTATAAAAAGGCGTAATTTGAAAATGATAATAGGTGCAGAGAGTCAGAATTCGGCTAAAAAATCACGCTCAGTAGTCAAATTTTCCACAATTCATATATTTTGAAAACTTGCAGGGGGGTTTGGGCAAAATATGACCTATCGGCGTTTTCAGTAATTGGTATATTTTCGGTATAAAAAGTCATAATTTGAAAATGAAAATAGGTGCAGAGAGTCAGAATTCGGTTAAAAAAATCACGCTCAGGAATCAAATTTTCCACATTTCAGATATTTTGAAAAATGCAGAGGGGTTTGGGCAACATATGACCCATTGCCAATTTCAGTAACTGGCCTATTTTCAGTATAAAAAGTCGTAATTTGAAAATGAAAATAGGTGCAGAGAGTCAGAATTCGGCTCAAAAATAACGCTCAGGGGTCAAATTTCCTACATTTTAGATATTTTAAAAACTCCAGGGGGGTTTGGGCAAAATATGACCTATCGGCGTTTTCAGTAATTGGCATATTTTCGGTATAAAAATTAGTAATTTGAAAATGAAAATATGTGCAGAGAGTCAGAATTGGACTCAAAAATCACGCTAAGGAGTCAAATTTCTAAGATTTCAGATATTTTGAAAACTGCTGGGGGGTTTGTGCAAAATATGAACTATAGCCATTTTCAGTAATTGGCATATTTTCGGTATAAAAAGTCGTAATTTGAAAATGAAAATTGGTGCAGAGAGTCAGAATTCGGCTCAAAATCACGCTCAGGAGTCAACTTTCCCACATTTCAGATATTTTGAAAACTGCAGGGGGGTTTGGGCAAAATATGACCCATTGCCGTTTTCAGTAATTGGCATATTTTCGGTATAAAAAGTAGTAGTAATTTGAAAGGGAAAATAGGGGCAGAGAGTCAGAATTTGGCTAAAAAATCACTCTCCGGAGTCAAATTTCCCACATTTCAGATATTTTGAAAACTGCAAGGGGGGAGGTAACATATAACCTATTGCCAATTTCAGTAATTGGCATATTTTCGGTATAAAAAGTCGTAATTTGAAAATGAAAATAGGTGCATAGAATCAGATTTCGGCTCAAAAATCACGCTCAGGAGTCAAATTTTCCACGTTCTGGCAGGTGACTGAGAGCTCCCGACGGCGGAGGACCCTCCCAGAGTGAGTGAGGCCCGCCGGGCGAGGTGGAACATGGACCAGCCCAACGGGGGAGTCCACTCTCACTGCATGTAGAGACCAGATAGATGTTGGATGCAAACACATTGTGTGCATTATTTCGTCTATGTGTTTATAAGGAAACATTTTTATTGGAGTGTCAATGGGTTGCAGGTTTGTCTTTGGGGAAGAAGTTGCTGAGAACTTCGAAGCCAGCACAGAGGGAGTAGTTGATGAGACTCCAAGGTAGTGGAGGAGAGGACCTCGAGCTGTGAGGAGAAGCAGTGAAGAGGAGTGTCACATGCTTCTGTAGAGGTGGTGAAGCACCATAGTTGCCCAAGAAAAACTTCATGGTGTAGCAGCCTGGAGGAGCTGCAGAGGATCCTGGTAGTTAAGCCCGGAAGAACCTGAAGATATCAGGGTAGTGAACTTCCAGATGTGAAAGGGGAGTTCTAAATGATTACTTTTAGGGAGGTGATAGTGTTTGTCATTAGCGGGCAAGACGCAGTGAGAGGTGAGTGATTGTTTGCCATTTTTGTACCAAGGAGTGTTTATACTGAAGCACAGAGTTACAGTCGTAGGCTGGATTACCTACAGATGTATGTGTTCTAGGACTGATAGGGGGATCGATTGATCATTGTTGTGTATCGAGGAACATTTATACTGCTATATGTTATTGCATTCATATGCTGATTTTCCTTGTACATGTTATAGATATATATATCCTCTTGCTGATAGTACAACATTGTATTATAGGACTTGACCTACTTGAGGAGGGTGGTAATATTAGGTGGTGAACCAGGAGATAGAACACCACTTGATAAGCTGATGATAGAGTTCTGATGGTGTTGGAGTGCAACCTGACTGAAATAGTGTAGAGTGTAGAATTCATTATTATTATATATGTATATGTATTGTGTATGTGCTCACTCCAGTAAATGTATTCAAATTTGCTGGTGTTTGACCTTGTCCTAGTGAGGCTTCCCAGGAGGTAGTAAAGAAGGAGAGAGAGAGAGAGAGAGAGAGAGAGAGAGAAAGAACCAAGAACCACTGCTGTGGACAGGGTAGAAGGTAATACTAATAAGTTAAAGGGGATTGAGGAGATCATATCTCATAAGGAGAGAGTGAGGAGTCACAGCGACTCGAGTGGGTGTGTGCACGTGACAACGAGGCTAAGTGTTGGAGCCGCAACCCCTAAACGTGTGACGTTGAGCCCCTCTCCAAGAGCCAGAAGCACCCAGGGTGATCTCCTGATAAAGTATAAGCACTCCACCGAGTTGTGGGTTGGGTTGTCCAGAAAGAAGGATCAACAACACGACAACACCACCAACCCACAGTATAATAGTCACACACTTCCTTGACGTTTGTAGTGAATCCTTCTTCCCCTATTCTTAATTTAATAACCTGTTCCTTTACTGTTGTTTTTCTCCTGATGTGGCTATGCAGCAATTTAGGCTGAATCTTTGCCTTGCTTGCGATGTCATTTTCGTATTGTCTTTCTTCATCTCTTCTCATCCTGACATATTAATTCCTGGCATTCTGTGTGAGTGAGTGTGTGTGTGTGTGTGTGTGTGTGTGTGTGTGTGTGTGTGTGTGTGTGTGTGTGTGTGTGTGTGTGTGTGTGTGTGTGTGTGTACTCACCAAGTTGTGCTTGCGGGGGTTGAGCTCTGGCTCTTTGGTCCCGCCTCTCAACTTTCAATCAACAGGTGTACAGATTCCTGAGCCTATTGGGCTCTATCATATCTACACTTGAAACTGTGTATGGAGTCAGCCTCCACCACATCACTTCCTAATGCATTCCATTTGTCAACCACTCTGACACTAAAAAAGTTCTTTCTAATATCTCTGTGGCTCATTTGGGCGCTCAGTTTCCACCTGTGTCCCCTTGTGCCCCTTATGTTAAATAGCCTGTCTTTATCTACCCTATCAATTCCTTTGAGAATCTTGAATGTGGTGATCATGTCCCCCCTAACTCTTCTGTCTTCCAGCGAAGTGAGGTTTAATTCCCGTAGTCTCTCCTCGTAGCTCATACCTCTCAGCTCGAGTACTAGTCTGGTGGCAAATCTTTGAACCTTTTCCATTTTAGTCTTATCCTTGACTAGATACGGACTCCATGCTGGGGCTGCATACTCCAGGATTGGCCTGACATATGTGGTATACAAAGTTCTGAATGATTCTTTACACAAATTTCTGAATGCCGTTCGTATGTTGGCCAGCCTGGCATATGCCGCTGATGTTATCCTCTTGATATGCGCTGCAGGAGACAGGTCTGGCGTGATATCAACTCCCAAGTCTTTTTCTTTCTCTGACTCCTGAAGAATTTCCTCTCCCAGATAATACCTTGTATTTGGCCTCCTGCTCCCTGCACCTATCTTCATTATATTACATTTGGTTGGGTTAAACTCTAACAACCACTTGTTCGACCATTCCTGCAGTTTATCTAGGTCTTCTTGAAGCCTCAAACAGTCCTCTTCTGTCTTAATCCTTCTCATAATTTTGGCATCGTCCCAAACATTGAGAGAAATGAATCTATACCCTCCGGGAGATCATTTACATATATCAGAAACTAGATAGGACCGAGTACAGAGCCCTGTGGGACTCCACTGGTGACTTCACGCCAATCGGAGGTCTCACCCCTCACCGTAACTCTCTGCTTCATATTGCTTAGGTACTCCCTTATCCACTGGAGCACCTTACCAGCTACACCTGCCTGTCTCTCCAGCTTATGTACCAGCCTCTTATGCGGTACTGTGTCAAAGGCTTTCCGACAATCCAAGAAAATGCAGTCTGCCCAGCCCTCTATTTCTTGCTTAATCTGTGTTACCTGGTCATAGAATTCTATTAAGCTAGTCAGGCAAGATTTACCCTCCCTGAACCCATGTTGTTGATTTGTTACGAAGTCCCTTCTCTCCAGATGTGCTACCAGGTTTTTTCTCACGATCTTCTCCATCACCTTGCATGGTATACAAGTTAAGGACACTGGCCTGTAGTTCAGTGCTTCTTGCCTGTCGCCCTTTTTGTATATTGGGACCACATTCGCCGTCTTCCATATTTCTGGTAGGTCTCCCGTCTCCAGTGACCTACTATACACTATGGAGAGTGGCAAGCAAAGTGCCTCTGCACACTCTTTCAGTACCCATGGCGAGATCCCGTCTGGACCAACAGCCTTTCTAACATCCAGGTCCAGCAGGTGTCTCTTGACCTCCTCTCTCGTAATTTCAAACTCTTCCAAGGCTGCCTGGTTTACTTCCCTTTCTCCTAGCACAGTGACCTCACCTTGTTCTGTTGTGAAGACCTCTTGGAACCTCTTGTTGAGTTTATCACACACCTCTTTGTCATTCTCTGTATACCTGTCCTCGCCTGTTCGAAGTTTCACTACCTGTTCTTTCACTGTTGTTTTCCTTCTGATGTGATTGTGGAGTAGCTTTGGTTCGGTCTTGGCTTTGTTTGCTATATCATTTTCATAACTTTTCTCTGCTGCTCTTCTCACCCTGACATACTCATTTCCTGGTTCTCTGGTATCTCTCTCTGCTTTCTGGTGTTCTGTTATTCCGGAAGTTCCTCTACGCCCTTTTGTTCAGTACCTTTGCTTCCATACATGCCCTATTATACCATGGATTCCTCTTTTGCTTCTCGGATTTTTCCTTTTGGGCCGGGATGTATCTGCTTACTGCCTCCTGACACTTTTGGGTGACATAGTCCATCATATCTTGTACAGACTTAGCTCTGAGGTCTGTGTCCCAAGGTATTTCCCTTAGGAAGCTTCTCATCTCCTCATAATTTCCCTTTCGGTATGCCAGCCTTTTGTTTCCTAGTTCTTTTTTGGGGGGATAATTCCTAGCTCTACCAGGTACTCAAAGTTCAATACACTGTGATCACTCATTCCCAAGGGCGCTTCCATCTTGACTTCCCTTATATCCCACTCATTTAGGGTAAATATCAGATCAAGCATTGCTGGTTCATCCTCTCCTCTCATTCTTGTTGGATCCTTGATGTGCTGGCTTAGAAAGTTTCTTGTTGCCACGTCCAGCAGCTTAGCTCCCATTGTTTCTGGTCCTCCATGCGGGTCTCTGTTCTCCCAATCTATCTTCCCATGGTTGAAGTCTCTCATGATTAGTAGTCCAGATCCATTCCTGCTAGCAACAGAAGCTGCTCTCTCCATTATGTTAATGGTGGCCATATTGTTTCTATCATATTCCTGTCTGGGTCTTCTGTCATTTGGGGGTGGATTATATATGACTACGACTATAATTTTTTGCCCTCCAGTTGTTATTGTTCCTATTATGTAGTCACTGAAACCTTCACATCCCTGAACAACCAACTCCTCGAAATCCCAGCCTTTTCTTACCAGCAGAGCTACACCACCCCACCTCTTCCTTCTCTCTCTTTCCTCATAACATAATAGTCCTGTGGGAACAATGCATTTGTTATTGTTTTCGTCAGCTTTGTTTCTGTGAGAGCTATTATGTCTGGGTTTTCCTCTAGTACCCATTCTCCAAGTTCATTTGCTTTATTTGTAATACCGTCTATGTTAGTGTACATTGCCTTGAGGCTCACTTTCTTCTGTCCCTTCTCAAATCTCCTCCTTGGTGAATGTTCTGCTGGTGGAGGAAGCTGTGCCATGGGTGTGAGGATTTGTGAGGTGGATACCAGGGTTGCAGAGGATACTGGGATGAGGGGTGGGGGGTCAAGTGAAGGGGGAAGGACAGGGAGGGTATGGGGTGAACGGGGCGGGAGGACAGGAAAGAACGGGGGGTTTTCTATGCAAAGGAGGGTGGTGGGGTTGCCCTCCCCGCTGGTGTTACTGGGTAGCTGGTTGTGGGTTCCCCCCTACCCTCTGGGGTAGGGGGGAACGGGGTAAGAGGGGTAGATGTGTTGGGAGCTGTGGTTTCCTGGTTTTCCCCTCTTGCCCTGCGCTTCTTCCTTGCTTCTGCCGCCATAGCCCTCTCCTCCCTCGTCATGTCCCTCTGGAGGAATACATTTTTGAATTCCCCCAACATGTTGCAGGTGGCTTTTCTTTGTTAGAATCGTGTCCTTTGCGTTCTCGTTTGCAAACACTATCTTTAAAACACGGTCTCGGTCTTTTTTGTACCAGCCTAGCCTGAAAACCTTCTCAATGCTATGCTCAGGCCCTACCATGTCTAGTGCCTTCAGTATTTCATTCACTGCCGCTTTGCCCTTATCATTCCACTCTTTCCTATTAGAGCCTTCCTGCTCTTTAATACCCACAGCTACCACTGCTCTTTTCCTTTCCAGCAGCTGGCTAGTGGAGCGTGCCGCTTCCTGTGAGGTGGCTGCTTTCATTGCTACCTCCATCACTGCAGACATTATTTCAGAGTTGTTTTTTTTAACATTTCTGCAAATGTTGCTTTTAATGTGGCATTCTCTTCCAAAGTACTATTACCACCTTCTCCCTGGGTGGTTTTCTGAGTCTCAGCATCGATACTGTTCTCTTTGAGGGCTCTAATCTCCTCCTTTGCTGCTGTCAGCTCTCTTTTTAGGTTGCTTATTTCATTCTTCATTTCCTGCATCATTTCCTGCATCTCACTCTTGATGTCCTCCAGAAACTGGGCGAATATTTCCTTCATTTTGTCGCCTGAACTTTTCCCCTGTTCCTGTGTGTGTGTGTGTGTGTATTTGTGTGTATGTGTGTGTGTGTGTGTATGTGTGTTTTTTGTGGCAAAAAAAAAAAATAATTTGATATGACAGATGGGAAGCCATCTGAAAGAGCCAGAGCTAAACCCTCGTAAGCACAATTAGTTGAATACTCTCGGCCACTCGCTCCTAACACTTTGCCGTTGGGGGCGGGGGAAGAATAACACTTTGCCGGTGGGGGGGGGGGAACTAACACTTTGCTGTAGGGGGACAAACACTTCGCCGTGGCGGGACAAACACTTTGCCGTGGGAGGGAAAACACTTTGCCGTGGGAGGAAAAACACTTTGCCGTGGGAGGAAAAACACTTTGCGGTTGGGGGACTAACACTTAATTTGACGTGGGGTGACTAACACTTTGTCGTTGGGGTGACTAACACCACGCAAGCAGTATGCCCTCAAAACTGTGCGAGCGAGAGGCCCGCAAAACTGCGCGAGCGAGAGGCCCGCAAAACCGCGCGAGCGAGAGGCCCGCAAAACCGAGCGAGCGAGAGGCCCTCGAAACCGAACGAGCGAGAGGCCCGCAAAACCGAGCGAGCGAGAGGCCCGCGAAACCGAGCGAGCGAGAGGCCCGCGAAACCGAGCGAGCGAGAGGCCCGCGAAACCGAGCGAGCGAGAGGCCCGCGAAACCGAGCGAGCGAGAGGCCCGCGAAACCGAGCGAGCGAGAGGCCCGCGAAACCGAGCGAGCGAGAGGCCCGCGAAACCAAGCGAGCGAGAGGCCCGCGAAACCGAGCGAGCGAGAGGCCCGTGAAACCGAGCGAGCGAGAGGCCCGCGAAACCGAGCGAGCGAGAGGCCCGCGAAACCGAGCGAGCGAGAGGCCAGCGAAACCGAGCGAGCGAGAGGCCCGCGAAACCGAGCGAGCGAGAGGCCCGCGAAACCGAGCGAGCGAGAGGCCCGCGAAACCGAGCGAGCGAGAGGCCCGCGAAACCGAGCGAGCGAGAGGCCCGCGAAACCGAGCGAGCGAGAGGCCCGCGAAACCGAGCGAGCGAGAGGCCCGCGAAACTGAGCGAGCGAGAGGCCCGCAAAACCGAGCGAGCGAGAGGCCCGCGAAACCGAGCGAGCGAGAGGCCCGAGAAACCGAGCGAGCGAGAGGCCCGCGAAACCGAGCGAGCGAGAGGCCGAAAAACCACAGTCGTGTTAATCCCCCCCTCGGCAAAGTGTTAGTCCCTCACGGCAAAGTGTTAATGCCCCCCACGGCAAAGTGTTAGTGCCACCCTCGGCAAAGTGTTAAGGTATGAATCTGGTGTTCCTACACCAGGTTCTTCCTCAGTTCACGAACTATGGTTCACTGAGGTCGTGACCTGCCCCGCCTGCCCCGAGTCACGGAGGTCACGGGCTACGGTGTTATGCGCAGAGTGTGTGACACTGGTGTTGTCACAGGGGTGGTCACGGGGGTGGGCACCACCAATTATGCCACAGGTGGTGTCCTGTAGCACCACGTCTGTGTCACGGGTGACCTGGATCGTGACCTGGGTCGTATCCTGACACGCCTGTGCCGGGTCACGGGAGTCACGGGCTGCGGTGTTATGCGCAGTGTGTGTGACACTGGTGTTGTCACAGGGGTAGTCACGGGGGTGGTCACTGGGGTGGTCACTGGGGTATTCACGGGGGTTGTCACCACCAATTATGCCACAGGTGGTGTCCTGTAGCACCACGTCTGTGTCACGGGTGACCTGGATCGTGACCTGGGTCGTATCCTGACACGCCTGCCCCGGGTCACGGGAGTCACGGGCTGCGGTGTTATGCGCAGAGTGTGTGACACTGGTGTTGTCACAGGGGTAGTCACGGGGGTGGTCACTGGGGTATTCACGGGGGTGGTCACCACCAATTATGATACAGGTGGTGTCCTGAAGCACCAGGTCTGTGTCACAGGTGACCTGGATCGTGACCTGGGTCGTATCCTGACACGCCTGCCCCGGGTCACGGGAGTCACGGGCTGCGGTGTTATGCGCAGAGTGTGTGGCACTGGTGTTGTCACAGGGGTAGTCACAGGGGTAGTCACGGGGGTGGTCACTGAGGTGGTCACTGAGGTGGTCACTTCGGTATTCACGGGGGTTGTCACGGGGGTGGTCACGGGCGTGGTCACGGTGCTGGTCACGGGGGTGGTCACCACCAATTATGCCACAGGTGGTGTCCTGTAGCACCACGTCTGTGTCACGGGTGACCTGGATCGTGACCTGGGTCGTATTCTGACACGCCTGCCCCGGGTCACTGGAGTCACGGGCTGCGGTGTTATGCGCAGAGTGTGTGACACTGGTGTTGTCACGGGTGGGATCACTGGAGGTGGCACCGTCAACTCCGTCTCCTTCACTTAGGACTCTTCTGGACCCGTCGACTCCGTCTCCTTGACGGAGGACTCAACTGGGTCCAGGTCGAGAAGGATACTAAGGGTCCTGATGAAGGCCCACCAGACAGCCACCTCGAGGACGCCCGTGACGAAGCAACTGGACATGGTCCAGCAGGTCCAGGGGGTCGTGAAGGTCCCGGGGCGTGGAGGGACGATCACCTTCAAGAGGGGGACTTTACTCAACAGTCCCCGCCAGCTGGAGTCGTACTGCCGCTAGAGGAGGCGCAGACGGAGGTGGTCCTGGACCACACCCCAGACGTACCACAACACGCGACACACCACCGCCACCACCATCATCATGGAGGAGTTGATTCTATCAGTACTCATTATTTATATTTTATTATTACTGAAAAGAATTTTGTTTTTTTACAGAATATAATTAATTTGTTGCTGTATTGTTCATCGCTAATGTTTGGAAATGAGATGTGTTACAACATGAAGAAATACGACACGCACCCGGCAGCTACCAGGTGATTGTAGTGGAGTAGCTACCTGGTGATTGTAGTGGTGTAGCTACGTGGTGATTGTAGTGGTGTAGCTACCTGGTGATTGTAGTAGTGTAGCTACGTGGTGATTGTAGTGGTGGAGCTACCTGGTGATTGTAGTGGTGTAGCTACCTGGTGATGGTAGTAAAGCAGCTACCTAGTGATTGTAGTGGTGTAGCTACCTAGTGATTGTAGTGGTGTAGCTACCTAGTGATAGTAGTGGTGTAGCTGCCTGGTGATGGTAGTGGTGTAGCTACTTGGTGATGGTAGTGGTGCAGCTACCTGGTGATGGTAGTGGTGGAGCTACCTGGTGATGGTAGTGGTGTAGCTACCTGGTGATGGTAGTGGTGTAGCTACCTGGTGATGGTAGTGGTGTAGCTACCTGGTGATGGTAGTGGTGTAGCTACCTGGTGATGGTAGTGGTGTAGCTACCAGGTGATGGTAGTGGTGTAGCTACCTGGTGATGGTAGTGGTGTAGCTACCAGGTGATGGTAGTGGTGCAGCTACCTGGTGATGGTAGTGGTGTAGCTACCAGGTGATGGTAGTGGTGCAGCTACCTGGTGATGGTAGTGGTGCAGCTACCTGGTGATGGTAGTGGTGCAGCTACCAGGTGATGGTAGTGGTGTAGCTACCTGGTGATGGTAGTGGTGTAGCTACCAGGTGATGGTAGTGGTGCAGCTACCTGGTGATGGTAGTGGTGTAGCTACCAGGTGATGGTAGTGGTGCAGCTACCTGGTGATGGTAGTGGTGCAGCTACCTGGTGATGGTAGTGGTGTAGCTACCTGGTGATGGTAGTGGTGTAGCTACCAGGTGATGGTAGTGGTGCAGCTACCTGGTGATGGTAGTGGTGTAGCTACCTGGTGATGGTAGTGGTGTAGCTACCAGGTGATGGTAGTGGTGTAGCTACCTGGTGATGGTAGTGGTGTAGCTACCTGGTGATGGTAGTGGTGTAGCTACCTGGTGTTGGTAGTGGTGTAGCTACCTGGTGATGGTAGTGGTGTAGCTACCAGGTGATGGTAGTGGTGAAGCTACCTGGTGATGGTAGTGGTGTAGCTACCAGGCGATGGTAGTGGTGTAGCTACCAGGCGATGGTAGTGGTGTAGCTACCAGGCGATAGTAGTGGTGTAGCTACCTGGTGATGGTAGTGGTGGAGCTATCTGGTGATGGTAGTGGTGTAGCTACCTGGTGATGGTAGTGGTGCTGCTACCAGGTGATGGTAGTGGTGGAGCTACCTGGTGATGGTAGTGGTGGAGCTATCTGGTGATGGTAGTGGTGTAGCTATCTGGTGATGGTAGTGGTGTAGCTACCAGGTGATGGTAGTGGTGGAGCTATCTGGTGATGGCAGTGGTGTAGCTACCTGGTGATGGTAGTGGTGTAGCTACCAGGTGATTGTAGTGGTGGAGCTATCTGGTGATGGTAGTGGTGTAGCTACCTGGTGATGGTAGTGGTGTAGCTACCTGGTGATGGTAGTGGTGGAGCTACCTGGTGATGGTAGTGGTGTAGCTACCTGGTGATGGTAGTGGTGTAGCTACCTGGTGATGGTAGTGGTGGAGCTATCTGGTGATGGTAGTGGTGTAGCTACCAGGCGATGGTAGTGGTGTAGCTACCTGGTGATGGTAGTGGTGTAGCTACCAGGCGATGGTAGTGGTGGAGCTACCTGGTGATGGTAGTGGTGGAGCTATCTGGTGATGGTAGTGGTGTAGCTACTTGGTGATGGTAGTCGTGGAGCTATCTGGTGATGGTAGTGGTGTAGCTACCAGGCGATGGTAGTGGTGTAGCTACCAGGTGATGGTAGTGGTGTAGCTACCTGGTGATTGTAGTGGTGTAGCTACGTGGTGATTGTAGTGGTGTAGCTACCTGGTGATTGTAGTAGTGTAGCTACGTGGTGATTGTAGTGGTGGAGCTACCTGGTGATTGTAGTGGTGTAGCTACCTGGTGATGGTAGTAAAGCAGCTACCTAGTGATTGTAGTGGTGTAGCTACCTAGTGATTGTAGTGGTGTAGCTACCTAGTGATAGTAGTGGTGTAGCTGCCTGGTGATGGTAGTGGTGTTGCTACCTGGTGATGGTAGTGGTGCAGCTACCTGGTGATGGTAGTGGTGGAGCTTCCTGGTGATGGTAGTGGTGTAGCTACCTGGTGATGGTAGTGGTGTAGCTACCTGGTGATGGTAGTGGTGTAGCTACCTGGTGATGGTAGTGGTGTAGCTACCAGGTGATGGTAGTGGTGTAGCTACCTGGTGATGGTAGTGGTGGAGCTATCTGGTGATGGTAGTGGTGTAGCTACCAGGCGATGGTAGTGGTGTAGCTACCTGGTGATGGTAGTGGTGGAGCTATCTGGTGATGGTAGTGGTGTAGCTACCAGGCGATGGTAGTGGTGTAGCTACCTGGTGATGGTAGTGGTGCAGCTACCAGGCGATGGTAGTGGTGGAGCTACCTGGTGATGGTAGTGGTGGAGCTATCTGGTGATGGTAGTGGTGTAGCTACCTGGTGATGGTAGTGGTGGAGCTATCTGGTGATGGTAGTGGTGTAGCTACCAGGCGATGGTAGTGGTGTAGCTACCTGGTGATGGTAGTGGTGTAGCTACCTGGTGATGGTAGTGGTGGAGCTATCTGGTGATGGTAGTGGTGTAGCTACCTGGTGATGGTAGTGGTGTAGCTACCAGGCGATGGTAGTGGTGTAGCTACCTGGTGATGGTAGTGGTGTAGCTCCCTGGTGATGGTAGTGGTGGAGCTATCTGGTGATGGTAGTGGTGTAGCTACCAGGCGATGGTAGTGGTGTAGCTACCAGGTGATGGTAGTGGTGTAGCTACCAGGCGATGGTAGTGGTGTAGCTACCTGGTGATGGTAGGAGTGTAGCTACCTGGTGATGGTAGTGGTGTAGCTAGCAGGCGATGGTAGTGGTGTAGCTACCTGGTGATGGTAGTGGTGTAGCTACCTGGTGATGGTAGTGGTGTAGCTACCTGGTGATGGTAGTGGTGGAGCTACCAGGCGATGGTAGTGGTGTAGCTACCTGGTGATGGTAGTGGTAGACCTACCAGGTGTTTCCACCTTTGTCCCCTTGTTCGCATACCACCAGTGCTGAATAGTTTATCCTTGTTTACCCGGTCGATTCCTCTGAGGATTTTGTAGGTTGTGATCATGTCTCCCCTTACTCTTTTGTCCTTCAGGGTCGTAAGGTGCATTTCCCGCAGCTTTTTCTCAGTAACTCATGCCTCATAGTTCTGGGACTAGTCTAGTGGCATACCTTTGGACATTTTCCAGCTTCGTCTTTTGCTTGACAAGGTACGGGATCCATGCTGGGGTCGCATACTCCAGGATTGATCTTACATATGTGGTGTACAAGATTCTGAATGATTCCTTACACAGGTTCCTGAACGCCGTTCTGATGTTAGCAGCCTCGCATATGCCGCAGACGTTATTCTTTTTATGTGGGCTTCAGGAGACAGGTTTGGTGTGATATCAACTAGATCTTTCTCTCTGCCCGTTTCATTAAGTACTTCATCTCCTATTCTGTATTCTCTGTCTGGCCTCCTGTTTCCACTGCCTAATTTCATTACTTTGCATTTACTCGGGTTGAACTTCAACAGTCATTTGTTGGACCATTCACTGAGTATTTCTAGGTCATCTTGTAGCCTCCTACTATCATCCTCTGTTTCAATTCTCCTCATAATTTTTGCATCATCAGCAAACATTGAGAGAAACGATTCTATACCCTCTGGGAGATCATTTACATATATCAGAAACAGTATAGGTCCAAGGACTGACCCCTGCGGGACCCCAATTTTAACGTCTCGCCAATCTGAGACCTCACCCCTCACACTGACTCATTGTCTCCTGTTGCTTAGGTACTCCTTTATCCAATGGAGTACCTTCCCTTTCACACCGGCCTGCATCTCCAGCTTTTTCACTAGCCTCTTGTGTGGTACTGTATCAAAGGCTTTCTGACAATCCAAAAGTATGCAATCTGCCCACCCTTCTCTTTCTTGCCTGGTCGTAAAATTCAAGTAACCCTGTGAGGCAGGACCCGCCATTCCTGAACCCATGTTGATGCTGTGTTACAAAGTTCTTTCGCTCCAGATGTTCCACTAGCTTTCTTCGCACAATCTTCTCCATCAGCTTGCATGGTATGCAGGTTAGGGACACTAGCCTGTAGTTCAGTGCCTCCTGTCTATCCCCTTTCTTGTATATCGGGACTACGTTATCTGCTTTCCAAATTTCTGGAAGTTCCCCTGTTACCAGTGATTTGTTGTACACTATGGAGAGTGGTAGGCACAGTTCTTCTGCTCCATTCCATTAGTAATCCAAGGGGAGATTCCATCTGGGCCTATAGCCTTTGTCACATCCAACTCTAGTAAACATTTCCTTACTTCCCCGCTGGTAATCTCAAAATCTTCCAGTGGATCCTGGTTAGCTATTCCCTCTCTTATCTCTGGGATTTCTTGTTGCTCTAAGGTGATGACCTCCTGGAATTTCTTATTCAGTTCATGACACACTTCCTTGACGTTTTTAGTGAATCCTTCTTCCCCTATTCTTAATTTCATAACCTGTTGCTTTACTGTTGTCTTTCTCATGATGTGGATATGCAGCAATTTTGGATGAGTCTTTGCCTTGCTTGCGATGTCATTTTAGTATTGTCTTTCTGCATCTCTTCTCATCCTGACATATTCATTCCTGGCATTGTGTGAGTGTGTGTGTGTATGTGTGTGTGTGTGTGTGTGTGTGTGTGTGTGTGTGTGTGTGTGTGTGTGTGTGTGTGTGTGTGTGTGTGTGTATACTCACCTTGTTCTCACCTAGTTGAGTGTGTGTGTACTCACCTAGTTGTACTCACCTAGATGTGTTTGCAAGGGTTGAGCTCTGGCTCTTTGGTCTTGCCTCTCAACCGTCAATCAACAGGTGCACAGATTCCTGAGCCTATTGGGCTCTATCATATCTACACTTGAAACTGTGTATGGAGTCAGCCTCCACCACATCACTTCCTAATGCATTCCATTTGTCATCCACTCTGACACTAAAAAAGTTCTTTCTAATATCTCTGTGGCTCATTTGGGCACTCAGTTTTCACCTGTGTCCCCTTGTGCATGTTCCCCTTGTGTTAAATAGACTGTCTTTATCTACCCTATCAATTCCCTTCAGAATCTTGAATGTGGTGATCATGTCCCCACTAATTCTTCTGTTTTCCAGCGAAGTGAGGTTTAATTCCCGTAGTCTCTCCTCGTAGCTCATACCTCTCAGCTCAGGTACTAGTCTGGTGGCAAACCTATGAACCTTTTCCAGTTTAGTCTTATCCTTGACTAGATATGGACTCCATGCTGAGGCTGCATACTCCAGGATTGGCCTGAATCCTGGAGATCACACACACACACAATGTGTGTGTGTGTGTGTGTGTGTGTGTGTGTGTGTGTGTGTGTGTGTGTGTGTGTGTGTGTGTGTGTGTGTGTGTGTGTGTGTGTGTGTGTTTTGTGGCAAAAAAAAAAAAAATCATTTGACATGACAGATGGGAAGCCAGCCGAAAGAGCCAGAGCTAAACCCTCGTAAGCACAATTAGTTGAATACTCTCGGCCACTCGCTCCTAACACTTTGCCGTTGGGGGCGGGGGGAGAATAACACTTTGCCATTGGGGGGGGGGGGTAGAATAACACTTTGCCGTGGGGGGGGGGAATAACACTATACCGTGGGGGGACTAACACTTTGCCGGGGGGGGGGGGGAATAAATAACACTTTGACGGCCGGGGGGGGGGGGGGGGGTGAGTTGCATTTTCCCGGTGTGGGGGGGGGGGAGGAAATAACACTTAGCTGTTGGGAGACTAACACTTTGCCGTAGGGCGGACTAATACTTTGCCGCGGAAGGGACTAACACTTTGCTGTGGGATGGGCTAACACTTTGCCGGTGGGGGGGAACTAACACTTTGCCGTGGTAGGTCTGACACTTTGCCGTGGGAGGGACTAACACTTTGCCGGTGGGGGGGGGGAACTATACACTTTGCCGTGGTAGGACTAACACTTTGCCGTGGGGGACAAACACTTTGCCGAGGGAGGAAAAACACTTTGCCGTGGGAGGAAAAACACTTTGCCGTGGGGACTAACACTTTGCTGTGGGGGGACAAACACTTTGCTGGTGGGGGACAAACACTTAATTTGACGTGGGGGACTAACACTTTGTCGTGGGGGTGACTAACACCACACAAGCAGTATGCCCTCAAAACCGCGCGAGCGAGAGGCCCGTGAAACCGAGCGAGCGAGAGGCCCGCGAAACCGAGCGAGCGAGAGGCCCGCAAAACCGAGCGAGCGAGAGGCCCGCAAAACTGAGCGAGCGAGAGGCCCGCAAAACCGAGCAAGCAAGAGGCCCGCAAAACCGAGTGAGCGAGAGGCTCGCGAAACAGAGCAAGCGAGAGGCCCGCGAAACAGAGCGAGCGAGAGGGCCGAAAAAATGCTAGAGCGAGAGGCCCGCAAAACCGAGTGAGCGAGAGGCCCGCAAAACCGAGCAAGCGAGAGGCCCGCAAAACCGAGCGAGTGAGAGGCCTGCAAAACCGAGCGAGCGAGATGCCCGCAAAACCGAGCGAGAGAGGGGCCCGCAAAACCGAGCGAGAGAGAGGCCCGCAAAACCGAGCGAGCGAGAGGCCCGCAAAACCGAGCGAGCGAGAGGCCCGCAAAACCGAGCGAGCGAGAGGCCCGCAAAACCAAACGAGCGAGAGGCCCGCAAAACCAAACGAGCGAGAGGCCCACAAAACCAAACGAGCGAGAGGCCCGCAAAACAGCGCAAGCGAGAGGCCCGCAATACCGAGCGAGCGAGAGGCCCACAAAACCACGGCCGTGTTAATGCCCCCCACAGCAAAGTGTTAATATTAATAACACTTTCGCTCGGGCATGACGCAGCATTGCGTCATCCGTTTACTGTCGGTAATGCCGGGGATGATGCAGCATTTCGTCATCCACTTTAAAAATTCGCCAAAAAACAGGTTTTTATCTGATTTTTTGGGGACTGGTTTTAAAATGCGCGCCGATGTCTTTCCACTTTCTTTGTTGCGCCTAGTGGCCCGCAGGCGGCGCGCCACACGCCGTCGGCCCATTGTTTTCGCTCCACTGTTGTGACCGGTGTCGCCTCCCCTCGCGTCTCAAACGTGTGAACATTTCGGCTATTTTCCGTGGCTATATTTCTTACTGCGGCTTTAGAAACTATCTACGCTTACTCCACGATGGATAGTGATCATGAACAAGGCCCTTCCAGGAAGAAAATTGCAAAAGAAAGGCGTGAAAAGCAGAAGCTGAGTAGTGTACAGGAGAAGTACAAGCATGTGAGACTAACTCCCTCTAAGTTTCAGGCTGTATTTGACGATTTGTCTGGGTCATCTAGTGATGAAACTGATGTCGGTATTGATACTGATGCAAGTAGTGAACATTTAGAAACAGAGACGGCCGAATGAGGATTTTGATAGTGATGAAAGTGAGGAAAGTGAGAAGTCTGAGGTCGAGACTGCCACTCGTGCACGGCGCGGTACTGGAGCTCCTGCTAGAGCCAGACGTACCACACGTACCCCAGCACCAACAGATTCTGATGATGGATGGTGTAGTGACAATACTGCACCCTTTGTGGACAATTTTACAGGTACACCAGGCTTGACTGTTCCTGTACCTACCACTGTTCTTGGTTTCATTCAACTCTTTCTAACTCAAAAATTGCTGAAATATATTGCCTATGAAACAAATTTATATGCTTCCCAAAATAAGGCAGGTACTGGGCAAAGGACAAAGCACAGATGGCAATCAGTGACAGTGAAAGAAATTGCTAGATATATGGGACTGACGATCTTGATGGGTATTTGCCCGTTGCCAAGACTTAGAATGTATTGGCAAACAGGCAGATTCTGGCACATACCTTGTTTCAACACCTTCATGACAGGAAAGCGATTTGAAATTATTGCTAAATATTTCCATGTTTATAACAATAAGTCCATACCACCAGGCCAAGGAGTTGAAAAACTTATCAAAGTTCGCTCACTCATGCAATATCTCCTGAATAGATTCAAGAGAATATACATTCCCAATAAAAATTTGAGTTTGGATGAAGGGACAATGCCATGGCGTGGCCGTCTATCTTTCAAGACCTATAATCCCAATAAACCAGATAAATACGGAATAAAGCTCTACATGCTAGCTGAAGCCACCAGTGGCTACATTTATGATTTTGAAATCTATTCAGGAGTTGGGAAAACGACGATTGACACAGTTATGGCCTTGATTGAACCACTGAAGGATAAAGGTTACCATTCATATATGGACAACTGTTACAATTCGGTCAGATTGAGTGAGGCACTACTTCAAGTAGGGGTATACACCTGTGGTACCCTCAGACTGCAGCGTGGTGCACCTAAATCCCTTCAGATGCAAGCAAAGGGTAAAGTGCCAATAGATAAAACTTTATTCAAACGCAAGGACAATACTTTCATAATTTTGTGGAAAGATAAACGAATTGTTTCACTCATAACAAATTGCCACAATGCAGAAACACAACAGGTTCAACGCAGAAAACGAGTGCGGAATCGTGATGGAACAACTCCAGTGCAGCAGGTAACTGTCAACAAGCCGAATGTTATCTGTGACTACAATACAAACATGAAAGGTGTTGATCATTTTGACCAAATGATCAAATATTATCACTTCACAAGGAAAACACACAAATGGACGAAGAAAATGACCTTTTATTTTGTGCAAATGGCTATCTACAATGCTTTTGTGATGTACAACTACTACACAACAGATAGAAGGAAACTGACATTACTCCATTTCCATGAACAAGTCATCGCTGCACTATTGTTCTATAAGTCTAGTAACTGGCCTGAGGAAGATGATGACATCCCACATGCTGCTGATGTCAATGCCACTGGAGCCAATGTTGCAACACCAGGACCATCAACACCCAGAGCTCCAACAGCAGGACCTTCAGGTGTGAGGCGCCCACTATTCACTTCACCTGCAGACTTACCTTCATCGTCTGAGTCAGAAGACTAGGCTGTGATTATCACTAGTGGTGCTTCTGCTGCAACAAGACCCCGTATTGTGGACCGCCTCAAAAGAAACTTGTCCCATACCCAAGTAAAGATACAGAAGCGTCTGAGGTGTCGTGTGTGCAAATTGTCGGGAAAAAGCAAGGACACACACTATAAGTGCAAGACGTGTGATGTGGCATTGTGTCCTGCACCCATGCTACAGCAAATACCATCGAAAGAAAAAATTCTGGGCCGATAAGCAGTAATGCTTGCCCACCATCCACTCCACCTATACAAAACATGGGTTGACCCTGCAAGAAACGTTTTCCAGGAGCAGGTGGAGTGGATAAAACAAATGTTCAACCCATGTCATGTTCAACACACAACACTGAGGTGGTAAGTACAATTTTTTTTTATTATTTTTTTTCATACTTTCCCGTATTGTACAGGCAATGTTGTTCTTCAATTGGCCCTTATATGCACATATCCATCTAAAGAATTCTATTAGGAACATTTTCATACCTAAATGAGCGCTGTAACACCAAAATTGAGATTACCACCAGGAAATAATACTAAACATTTGTGGGCGGGAATTTGGAGTGTAGCTGTTAGGCATCTGAGTGCTCACTCACGGCTAATGCGTGGCCCGTCTTCAACTCGTCGGCGGTTGGAGCGTGACCAGGTTTTTTATTTTATATGCTAATGTTCTTCTAGAGAATTCTAGTACGAACCCATTGAGACCAAAATGAAAGACCTAGGACGAAAATTGAGGTGACCAGAGTGAAAATAGTGAAAACATTTTATCGCGTTTGCGAGCTCCTGGGTAACTCGTTCGCACTTTCTCTGTTTGCTGCGGGTAATTAGCTGGGCTTTTGGAGTTTATATGCATTTACTGCCGTAGAGAATTCTATTGCAAACACAATGATACCAAATTTAATCTCGTAGAACGAGAATTGAGGTGACAAAGTTGAAGAGAGTATACACTTTTCGGAATTAACGTGCGCTCTGATGACATGCTGGGGCCCAAATCGTATAGTTGAGAGGTGGCGCGCGGGGTGCGCGAAAGTGTTTAATTACGCAGTTGGAAAGGAACCTACGAGTTAGTAATATTAATAAATTACTGTTATTAATACAAGGATGATGTATTGAAATACTAAAACAATGATTAAGTGTTGGATATATCCAACTAGATGTGTATCAACCGAAATTTTTCTTAGGAGAAACTCACTATGGTGTACGACTGAGGTAAGTGTTCGGAAGAAAGTATCCATAGTGTACCAGACTGGATGAAGGATATTGAAGATCGTTGGTGGCTGTTATGACCCTTGACTTCTGGGTATGGTTCCTCTGCTTTTGCAGTTGTAAAAAATATAAATAATATGGCCTTGCCTGCTAAAAGTGTCTAGGGTAAATAATTCAACTGCTTACTCAACAAAGCAATATACTTAAAGTAAGAATAACAAAGAACATACATACATATAAATGGAAATACAGGCAGCCAGAAACATTAATGCACCAAAATACAACAACACAATATCATTATATAAGCACTGATCACTATTTTAGAACTTAAATGGATAGATGGGTATGCAAGTAAGTAAGTAAGTAATTATCAAAAGAAGGCACCAAACCGGGAAGGCTATGTAGCACCATCAAATACGCAAAATAATCAGAGGGCGCTAAATATCACCAAGGATGCCAATACGAGAACAAAAACGCATAAGGCGAACGATATCAAAAGTATCCGAGTCACCAAGAATTCTATCGAGGGACAGGTGACCGCGAGGGGCGGTCGGAAAGCAAGACACACGCTCGTCCTGGAAGTCAGGACATTCAAGAAGGACATGCACGACCGTAAGAGGGACAATGCAACTAGGACAATAAGGAGCAGGGCGGCGCTCCATCAATTGACCATGGGTTAAGCAAGTATGGCCAATACGCAACCTCGCCAGAGCTGTTTCCCACCGCCGGTTACGGTGGAAGGAGGACGGCCACGAGGAAACACAACATTTAAGAGTACGTAGCTTGTTACCAGTAACAGACAACCAAGAAGCCTGCCAACGGGTAAGGACTGAGGAATGGATAACCGGGTAAAAGTCGGAATACGGAATGCCTTTACGAGAGATGGGACAAGAGCGGACAGCTTCCTTAGCGGCAGCATCCGCACGCTCATTTAAAGACACGCCAATATGGCTGGGAACCCAACAAAACTCAACCGACTTAAATTTACTGTGAACGAGAAACAGCCAATGCTGGATCTCGACAACTACTGGATGAACTGGATTAAAGCACCCGAGAGCCATGAGGGCACTACGAGAGTCAACAACAACCACAAAGGAAGACTGACAACGAGAAAGCAGGAGACGAAGAGCATAGAGAATAGCATAAAGTTCCGCTGTAAAGATGCTAGTCTCCGGAGGCAAGCGACACATATAAGTGCGATCAGGAAAAACAACAGAGTAGCCAACACCGTCCGCTGACTTAGACCCATCGGTGAAGACAGAAACGGAGCGGGAGTGAGAAGAAAAGTGCTCGAGGAAAAGGCGTTTTAGAACTGTAGGAGGGGTAAAAGCTTTAGTGATACGAGTCAAGGATGTACAAAACCGCGGAAGAGGGACCCTCCACGGGGGCAAAGAAGGAACAACACGAGGAGAAACATCAGAAATACGAACGGAAAGAGAATCCTGTAGGCGAGATAACCGGACAGAAAGAGGGAGGTGGTGAAGAGGAACAGGAACCGCAGGAGGGGTAAAAGTTAAAGCACGACAGAGGCGAGAGGAAGGATGTTGCAAGGACCGCGCAAGATAGCGAAGACAGTAGCGATCACGGCGGTCCTGGAGAGACAGGAAGCCAGTGTCAACATACAAGCTAAGGACGGGAGTCGAACGAAAGGCACCAGAACTGAGGCGCAACCCAGTATGGTGCAAAGCATCAAGACGGCGAAGAGTAGAAGGAGAAGCAGACGAGTAAGCAGGGCAACCATAATCGAGCTTAGACAGATGGGTATGCAAATAATGGTCTAACCAGGCAATTATCTATGTTACTAAACAATAAACAGGTGCCACAGACTTATCTCAACAACATGTTCACGCTAGCCAGCTCCACCCACACGCCTGGCATTGCTGGAGCATGCACGGCATGGTGTCTACAAGGTACCAACTAAAAACCACATGAAACCTTTAAATACTCTGCTATCAGAGTGTAATAGTTAAGACCATAATTATAACTAAATTTATATGCATATAACACTGTTAAGGTGTAAATAAAAAATTTAATACAATCAATAAACAGGAATAATTACAGGGGTGAATCAGTGACGCTAGCTTGATACACTGCACGCATACTGGAACATTCCAAATATGGTCATCCCCCCATGAGACGCCACAGTCTCCCCCCACAGGAATGAACATGCAATAGCATTAACAAAATATGACATACAGGCAACTACAGCATGCTACATATAAATCGAACATGTATACTGGAAAACAAATGAACATAATGGTTACTTTAAGGTGGCATATCAATGTAAAATTAAAAGTGGTTCAATTTGCTTATAAATTTTTTTATGAAATGGCT
Source organism: Procambarus clarkii (assembly GCF_040958095.1). NCBI lineage: Eukaryota > Metazoa > Arthropoda > Malacostraca > Decapoda > Cambaridae > Procambarus > Procambarus clarkii. The sequence continues at coordinate 3,579,494 of NC_091168.1, forward strand.
ATAGAAAGGGCTGCAGCTGGTCCAAGTTTCATCATCACACCCTAAACAGAAAAGGAGAAAAAAAATAAACAACGAATTATGCAACGAATTTTCAAATAGTTTCAGGGAACACATGTGTCAACTAAAATCATTTCTATAACACTCAGATATTAAATTAAGCACATAATAAAGGATTCTAGTGATCAGTTTTATCAAAAAAGTGTTTAGTGCAATAATATAATTTTTCAAAGTTACCCTTCTAAAAAAATATGCAATATATGATATTTATAAATTTTTATAAAATCAACAAATAGACTTTGGACTAAAATGTCTACTAGATTCTGTAGAAGCACAAACGCTACATATAGGGTGTAATTTGCATGTAAATTGATTAATAAATGAAAGCTCTGAAGTAATTTGAAGGTGTAAATTACTTTCCAGAGTAAAATAAAGATCCAAGTTCGGCCACCTGTAGCCGAGCTTGACTTCGACAGATTTCGTTCATAATTAACACCCTTGCAGATAAGCATCCATTGAGCAAGGTGTGCAAGTTTCATGCAAATCCCTTGATAACAAACGAGAAAAAAATATTGGCAAAAAAAAAAAAAGAAAAAAAAAAAGAAAAAAAAAAAATTAAATATAAATATATTGCACATACATATTACAATTATTACAAGAGTTTGTGCTTCTACAGCACATAGTAGACATTTTAGTTGACACATGTGTTCCCCGAGATTATTTGAGAATGTTGAACATTCGTTGCATAATACGTTGTGTATTTTTTTCTCCTTTTCTGTTTAGGGTGTGATGGTGAAACTTGGACCAGTTGCAGCCCTTTCTATAACCATTTCATACAAAAATTATAAGCAAATTGAACAACTTTTAATTTATAACGATTTAGAATGATATGCCCCCTTAAATAACTGAGGAAAGGAATAATGGACATACATGTTTATCATAATAAATGTTAGAATCAAATATATGGATTCGTAAAATCCCTCCTTGTCCTTAAAGAAAAATGAAATTAACTGAAGGTTGATTTCATTTTTTGACTGCAGGTGAGTACAATACTGATCAGTCATAATCAGATCATAATTATTGACACTGAACTTCCTGATGACAACATTACACTCTGAACCAATATGTAAAAGGTATATGATAATTGAAATACAATCTGAAATACATAATCAACATTCATGCACAAGATGTAAAAAATCACTAATATAATTTTTAACAAGGTACATTTCCTTGCAAAAAAAAGAACAGTTTTAATCTTAACTTCTGTAGTGAGTTCATTAATTCCAAAGGAATTAAATAACTAAATATGGAAATAATCCAAAGTTCAATAGTTGACATTACATTCTTCATATTAGAACAATTCTCTGTAGCAACTACACAATATACATTTACATCATTACATTCTGAAACACTATCTCCCCACATTAGTGTATCTATAACTGTACACCTTGGATTCTCAACACTTTTATCTCTCAAGGGCACTATCTTATTTTGTACACCCAAATACCTGAGGTAAATTCTCATTCTCTGCTCATCACAACATTTACTCCTACCATCCTCACCACACTTAGCAAGATTCACATATGACTTTAGTACAATACATACATCCAAAAAAAGGACAGTCTGGACAACAAAATCTAATATAGAAGGTTTCCACTTAACTGATTTCACTGCTAACCTGGTAGTAATCCAATAACACCACAATGCACACTTTATTAATAAGGAACAGGTTACGACACACCAGCACATCAAGATAAAACACTTACTCAACATCCTAAATTGCACTACCTTATGTAAACAGATAATACAGATTCAACAGTTTTCATCTTGGAGCACTTCAATTAGTAGACATAAGTTACCTGGACTTGGATGTAGTAACCTCTGACAACTACAACTCGGTTTGGGATACCATGAACACTTCCTGAGCTGCAACATCCTGGGTTGTATGAGTGGATAGATTTTCCACTGGTTTCCACTTCTTTTCTGTAGAGTTAATACACTGAGATGTATTGGCATAGATGAGGAGTGGTTGAGGGAATTCTCCTTGTGGATGGGGTTGATCTGGTATAAACCCCTCAGGAACCTCTGGTCTCCAACACTCTGGATCTTCTGTGAAACAAACAACCTCAGCCAAATGTCACTAAAAGTAGAAAAAATAGGGTTAGACCAATCCAACACATCCGAAACTTCTTCACTCTTGGAAACACCAACAATACAACAGGACTTAGAAGTTGACCTCTTATGCCTGTTGAAACAGACAAGAACAACCAGGAAAAGTGCAAGGAATGCCTGTTTGAACTGACTCAGGTGACAACCTGTGTTGGACAAATCATTCAGTCTCTTCCTGACTCTGCAAGATCCACCAGAGTGATAGAATAAGAAAGCTCCCAAACAAGATAACAACACAGTAATAAGCTTACACCTCCTAACTGTGAACTTTATCACCACACAATCCTTTATAGCCACCTTGGCCTCCCATGAAAGTATCAGACTCACTGTGAAGCGTGGACAACACTTACTCTGAACTTCACACAGCAAGTGTTTTCCTCCTGGTGACATCAAGCATTTCCGCAACAGTGTTAGGGGTCTTATCACCTGGTAGATGAAAACCAGATTACCTGGGAACTACCCAAGGACAACCTGTAACCTTACACTCATCAACAAACAAAACAGGTGGGATATTCACGTCCCACTCCAACTTGGAACTCACATCTGTTACCTTGAACCTTCGCTTCAAAGTCTGACAAAATACTACAACACCACTCTGCCTCTGAGAATCAGTACAAAGACTTGAACTTAACACATGTTCTGGACATAGATGATACACAGTCCATATCTACAAGGGAGTATGGGTCCTGTAGAACAACAACAGTTTACATTAAAGCCCTCAGAACACTCTGACTTGCATTACACAATGTTAAACAATTGATTCACCTGGACCAAGAATAACTGGTCACTCCACACTGCAAGTTAAGCTTAGAAAAAATATTATCACTATTAACTGTTACACAAAATTTGCCAAATTGTCCTCCCATGACATAATCTTGAGATGCTTGAAGTACTGTCTTTTTACAATCACTAAACTTACTAAGCTGGGTCACACCATCACAGTCAACTGAAGAGGGAGGCTCAATAGGTCTCCATCTGTTCGACAGAAGCTGATCATTTGAATGATCTCTCACACTCTCCAACAATGGATCTACATCACAGACTGTCTCCTTACTACTCACAGATATCTTGGGGTTAGTGCTACTTAACGTACACAAAGGCAATGACTCTAAATCTGGAGCGAGCGGGCAAGTAATTGGCAACCTGAGATCCTTTTCCAAACCATCTTGGTTAGAATAAATCGGGGTCAAGGCTACAACTGACTTACTCTCGACACCTGACTCAACCTCTGGAGAGAGCGGGCAATTAACTGGTACACAGACTTCCTGTTCCAAACCGTCTACTTGGTTAGAATAAATCGGGGTCATAGTACCAGACTCACTCTCAATAACCAGGTAGGCCACATATGTATCCTGGAAATCTACCTCCCTCTTCACCTCTGAAGGGGTCCTGGACTCTGGAACAAATACCTTGGTAGTAACAGAACTGACAACTGGAACAGTGATAGAACTGGATTCAGCACAGGTAGGGTAGATAACACCATCCTCTACATCTGGCTGTTCACTCTTAGAACTGAGCTCAGCACGGGCAGGGTAGATAACACCATCCACTGCAACAGGTTGTTCACTCACAGAACTGGACTCAGCACAGGCAGGGTAGATAACACCATCCACTGCATCGGGCTGGACCAGCACACAACTAGCTTTATTAAACATGATAGGACACTGTCCCAATAATTTGACACTCGTCAAAATCATTTCCCACAATAACATCAACGCCAGGGATGGGCAACTGCTCACTATCTGCTACAGTGCACCAACCTGGTGTAATAGTTGTTTTCAGGTGAACTTTAACTAATGGTACACGCTGGACATGACCTCCAAATCCCTGCAATAATACAACTTCACCAGTGTCTTCTGTGTTAACATCAGCAAGAGCACGGTGAGAAATTAGAGATTGGGAAGTACCAGTTGTTACCTATCGTACGTTACGGCTCGTGATCCTACAGCAGCCAAACTTTAATAAGTCTAGGGATACGACACAACTGCTGTTCTCAATAGCGAATCACCAGTATAACCCCTTAATAGGTAATGAGCACAAAAATAGAATCTTCATAGGACTGAAGAATAAAGACTAAGTATATATATATAATTTTATATTCAATAAATCTCAAAAGCAAACAGATGATTATATGGTCACAATATATCACATTAAAAATATCACTGTAACTTCCAGACATTAAATCAATACTAAGAATAATTATGGCTATGACAGAACAAATGAACTTAACTTCAACAAGTGTTATCTCCCTGGTTTCTGCTCAGCTACTGAACAAAATCACGCGAGAATCAAAAGAGATTGCCTCGCCCCGCGAATAAATTGCCAAAGTTACAATATTTATTATTTCAACAATGGAGCACTACATTGTGACAAGAGTAATCTTAAACTAACTTAATGAATAATTAGTACATATTGATATAGACAAACAAAAGTAATTATTCTTTACATAGTAATTAAAATATGCATACAGAAGGAAATAATGGCATGCACACCCCAGCAACGGACGATCCCACGACAATTTGCCAGATACAGTTCACTCAATTATTATTTCACTCTGTTACCCACTTATGATCACATATAAATCATTAGTTCCCGTGGGAAAACTGATCACACAAAGAAATAAACAATCATTCCCACGATACGCTGGGCCTAACGCCAACACTGTAACATGAATGTGCATTTGCATAGAACATATAAGTATAACAATATACATGCTTGTAATTTACATACAATTATAAATGTACATAATAATATATTCACTTACGTATCTTATAAGGGTACGTAACACTTCCACCTCCAAGAAAAAAAATGCAATGGATTGAAGATCAATGGCATTTTTTCAGAAGTAAAAATGTTAAGTAAAAAGAAACATTTCATTTATGGTACATCAAAACTTCTTGACAAAGCATCAGCAATAACATTTTGTCTGCCTGGAATATGTTTGATTTCTACATTAAATTCCTGCAAAAACAATGACCATCGCAGAATTCGTTGGTTCTTGACTTTCATCATATTTATAAAGATAAGGGGGTTGTGGTCTGTAAATACTAACACTTTATTTCCTGATAAGTAAATCTCAAACTTCTTGATTGACAATATAAGACCCAACGCCTCCTTTTCTACCACGGAATAATTTCTCTGAGCTGCATTAAATTTTCTGGAATAGTAATACACAGGATGCTCAATCTGGTCTAAACCAACTTGAATAAGCACAGCACCTATCCCAACATCTGACGCATCAATGTGTAATATAAATGGTTTATCAAATTGGGGACTAGCAAGAATAGGTGAGGTGGACAATATGCCCTTTAGGTTCTGAAAAGCATTCTGACAATCTTGTGTCCACTGAAACTTTACTTGCTTGCGTAACAAGTTTGTCAAAGGAGCAGCTACTGTTGAAAAATTTCTACAATAACGCCTATAGTATGCACACATACCAATAAACCGTTGGACTCCTTTCTTATTGGTCAACACTGGGTAGTCCACAATGGCTTGAATCTTATCTTGTAAGGGGATAATCTTACCTTGGCCTACCTCGTGTCCAAGATAAGTTATCGTACCTCTTGCCCAACTACACTTATTCATATTTATGGTTAACTTTGCGTTTTCCAACACTGTAAACAAGTTCTTAAGGCCTAAGAGATGATCGGCCCAATTCTTACTGTACAAAACAATGTCATCAAGGTAGGCCCTACAATCTGGCACATCCTTGAGTAAGAAATTCATAAGTCTTTGAAAAGTAGCAGGTGCATTTCTCAAACCGAATGGCATGACATTAAATTCATACGCACCATCAGGGGTAACAAAAGCAGTAACCTCTCTAGCATACTCTGTTAATGGAATTTGATAATACCCTTTTGACAAATCATGCTTACTTACATATTCGGCATGACCTATGGACTCTATACATTCTTCCAACAAGGGTAAAGGAAAAACGTCCACTGTAGTGTTCTTGTTCAGTTTCCTGTAATCCACGCACAATCTCCAGGTTCCATCTGGTTTTGGCACTAACAAACACGGAGAGCTCCAAGTACTTTGACTTGGCCGAATGAAATCATGCTGGAGCAGATATTCCACTTCTGCTTGCATAATTTTCCTCTTTTCGGGATTCACTCGGTACGGATGTTGTCGAATGGGGGTGCTGTCCAGGAGCTGAATGTCGTGTGTGATGAGGTGGGTCTGGGTAGGAACCTCCCCAAACAGAGATGTATGGTTGTCCAGCAGAACCTGGAACTCATCACGTTGTTCCTCCTGTAAATGACATAGCATCTCCCTGCCATTGGAACTGGAACTGAGAAGTGGGATATTAACAACATGTCCCTCACTACAATTATCCTCAGGTGGTAACTCTTCCCGACTAAAACAAGCTACTACACCATGTCCAACATAAGCTTTTAATCTGTTAATGTGCACAGTCATTTGGGGTTCTGAAAGATTAGGGTTAATTAGTTTATAAGTTAGGTCTCCCACCTTGTCTACCACTTGGTAGGGTCCTGCGAACTTATGGGACATGGAAGTCCCCATACGAGGTTTCAACACCAACACCAAATCTCCGACATCAAACGACCTTAGCTTAGCTTTGAACTTCTTGTCATATCGTACTTTCATGGCTTGTTGAGTCCTTCCCAGATGTTCTTTCGCCAACTCACGAGCCCGACACAACTTTGCCTTGACCTCACTCAAGTACAATCCGCTCTGATGAACAGAGACATCTCCCAACAACTTTTCTTGTAGCATTTTAAGAGGACCTCTTACTTGGTGACCAAACACTAGTTCAAAGGGTGAACAGCCCAATGACTCTTGTAGCCCTTCTCTAGCAGCAAACAACACAAAGGGGAGATTCTCATCCCAATTACGTGGATGAGTTTCTCCGGTTGTCTTCAGCATTTGTTTCAAAGTCTGGTGGAAACGTTCAAGTCCACCTTGGCTTTGGGGATGATATGGACTGGACAATTTGTGCCGAATCCCTCGGGATTCGCAAAAAGTTCTGAAAACTTTAGAAACAAAATTTCCCCCATTATCACTCTGAATAACTCTAGGCATTCCAAACAACGAAAAGAATCTTTCAAGACACTTGATGAGATTATGAGCCTTGGTATTCCGTAGAGCATAAGCTTCAGGAAATCTAGTAGTCATACACATGAGAGTGAACAAAAACATGTTACCCGATTTAGTCTTAGGTAAAGGACCCACACAATCAATTACAACATGAGTAAATGGTTCATCAGGAACTACAATAAGTTGCAATGGTGCTCTAGGTACAGATTGATTTGGTTTACCAACAATTTGACAGGGTATACAGTTATGACAATATCTGACCACGTCTTTCTTTAACTTTGGCCAGAAAAAATATTTACTTATCTTATGGTACATATTCGTGATACCTTGATGACCTCCCATGGGGTCATCATGTGCAGCCTGCAGGACTTGCCTACGATAATCATTGGGGACAACGAGTTGGGTTCTAATCTCACAATCCTCTGAAGAGGGAGTTCCCTTGGGTCTCCACCTTCTCATCAGAAGTCGATCCTTGAAGAAGAAACCCGTCCCTTCCTCCAATGCATCAATATTATCAGGAGCCTCAGAAATACACTTACTTAAACTAGGATCAGTAGTCTGTACAACACTTAAGGGCAATGACTCAGACTCAGCAGCGAGCGGGCAAGAACCTAGTAGCTTGATCTCTTTTCCCGATTGATCAGAATAAAATGGAGTCATAGCTACTTCGGCCTCACTCTCGACAACTGGCGCACTGGAGACAAGCGGGCAAGGTACAGATAGTTCAGCCTCCTCACCTTCACTTTCCTTGTGATTTAGGTTCGGCGGGGCTTCTACTACGGCCTCACTCTCATCATCCAGTCGAGTCATAAAAGAATCCTCAAGATCCACCTCCCACTCCTTTACTGAAGGGGTCCTGGTCTTGGGATCAGCAACCTTAGTGAAGACAGGATTACTCTCACCTGTTTTTCCCATTGATCTAGTAACAACACAAGCAGGGTAAATAATATCATCATCTGCTTCCGGTTGAGCTAATACATTATGGGGTTTAGTTAACATGATGGGACACTTGGGCCCTACAACCATTTGGTTGCCAAAATCATTACCTAGAATAATGTCTACCCCAGGAATGGGCAGTTGTTTACTTACACCAACATTACACCATCCTGAAGTATATTTAGAATCAAGGTTAACTTGTAATAAGGACACTGGTTGCACACTTCCGGCAATACCTTGGAGAAGCACAACTTCACCCAGATCTCGGGTGTCAACATCATCAAGTACCTTCTGGGTAATAAGAGACTGTGAAGCTCCAGTATCACGGAGTAATTGAACAGTCTTATGTCTACCATTAGTACATAATAAGGTACCTGTGGAAATATAGGGTTTGAATTCAGCCATCCAATTGGGACTGACTGTAATACATGAAGAATTAATAGGTTGCACTCCTTTACTCATAATAAGACCAGTTGGTCGGAGTTCAGGATGCAAACTAAAACATGAAGAAATCACATGCCCCCTTCTCTTACAATGGGTACAATGTTTGACAGTGGACACACTGGTAGAACCAACTGCTGGTTTAGAATTAGCATTACTAGGCTTAGATGATCCTGGCAATGGAGTAACCATCTTAGGGTTAGTAAGAGAAGAGTTCACGGGAGTAACTGTCGCACCAGGAGGAGACTTATACTGATAAGGAGTACGGTGAGCATTGAAATTTACTCTACGACTAGACTTAGGTGAAGTGGCCATAAACGGGGCCTTAGTCAGCAACTCATGCTCATCCGCGAGCTTTGACAGCTCATCAATATCGGTTACATTCTTTTGTTCTGCCATAAAAGTAGACAACTGGTCTGGAAGACAGGACAATACTTCTTCCATTATGAGAAGATTCTTTAGAGCATCAAAATCAGTGACTGCAAGTGACTTTAACCATCTGTTGCAAAAATTCGTCTTCTGACGAGTAAAATCTGCTATTGTTTGATCCTTGATTCTCCTTAGGTTCCTGAACTTTTGCCTGTGTGCCTCTGGATTTAGCTGGTATGCATTGAGGATGCTTTTCTTTACAAAGTCATAATCAAAACTATGAGCGTCAGGGAGGGATGTGAAAACCTCCTGACTACGCCCCTTGAATTGAGACTGCATAATGGCTACCCACTGATCCCTTGGCCAGTTCATACTGATGGCAATTTTATTAAAATGTGCAAAGAAAACCTCAGGATCTTCCTCATTGAACTTGGGCAACTCTATATACTTATTCATCCTGATGGGATTATTATCACTATTTGTTGAAACATTACTAGTATTTCCATGCCCAGCTGACATACGCTGTGATTCAAGCCTGAAGTTAGTGTCCGCCATTTGTTGTTGAATCTCTAATTGCCTAGTTTGTTCCTCGGCTTGTTGCTTCTTTGTGGCTTCAAGTTGCAACTCAATTAAACCTCTCTGGTTTTGTGCCGCAATTTCTAAACGCCTAGTCTCCAGCTCCCTTTGCTGAGCTTCAGCCTCTAATATTTTCTGTTCCCTTTGAGCTTCAAGCTTAGCATTGGCTATTTGCGCTTCTAACTCAAGACGCTTTAACGTCATCTGATCACTCGACTCCTCTCTTAACTCTTCTAGAATTTCTTCCTCTAAATCCCCATTCTCAACAAAATGCGTCACAATGACTTTCAATATTTGGGCTTTAACCATTCTATTGCTGGCGGTCAAATCCAAATGATTTGCCATTTGTATTAACTCAGTCTTTTTAAGGTTCTGAATCCCTTCAAAGTCTGGGTGAGCCACCAACGCTGCAACTTTCTCCTCCATCGTTACTAACACTTGGCACTTGATTCACAAAAATAATTAAACACAATGGCACTGCACTACACTTCACTGTAAAATTGTCACCACACTGAAAATTCGCTTGGCCTCACTGCACAAACAAAATATATAGGATGACTTACCTCAAAATCGTGAAACGTTGTTACTTGACACACAGGAAGGCTGGCTTGGCACATGGAATAGTTCTTAAGAAACACACAGAGACACTTGACACACTGGTACCTAGGAAGGCAAGGTTAGATTAGCATAGTTAAGTTAAAAATGGGACAATATTTCCCGGCACAGGCCCCCATAACTCTTTGTTACCTATCGTACGTTACGGCTCGTGATCCTACAGCAGCCAAACTTTAATAAGTCTAGGGATACGACACAACTGCTGTTCTCAATAGCGAATCACCAGTATAACCCCTTAATAGGTAATGAGCACAAAAATAGAATCTTCATAGGACTGAAGAATAAAGACTAAGTATATATATATAATTTTATATTCAATAAATCTCAAAAGCAAACAGATGATTATATGGTCACAATATATCACATTAAAAATATCACTGTAACTTCCAGACATTAAATCAATACTAAGAATAATTATGGCTATGACAGAACAAATGAACTTAACTTCAACAAGTGTTATCTCCCTGGTTTCTGCTCAGCTACTGAACAAAATCACGCGAGAATCAAAAGAGATTGCCTCACCCCGCGAATAAATTGCCAAAGTTACAATATTTATTATTTCAACAATGGAGCACTACATTGTGACAAGAGTAATCTTAAACTAACTTAATGAATAATTAGTACATATTGATATAGACAAACAAAAGTAATTATTCTTTACATAGTAATTAAAATATGCATACAGAAGGAAATAATGGCATGCACACCCCAGCAACGGACGATCCCACGACAATTTGCCAGATACAGTTCACTCAATTATTATTTCACTCTGTTACCCACTTATGATCACATATAAATCATTAGTTCCCGTGGGAAAACTGATCACACAAAGAAATAAACAATCATTCCCACGATACGCTGGGCCTAACGCCAACACTGTAACATGAATGTGCATTTGCATAGAACATATAAGTATAACAATATATATGCTTGTAATTTACATACAATTATAAATGTACATATTAATATATTCACTTACGTATCTTATAAGGGTACGTAACACCAGTGTCCCTCAATAACTGCACTGGCTTCCAGCTTCCACTGGTACAAAGTACTTCACCAGCAAAGATATAAGGACTAAAATCTGTCATCCAATTTGACTTGACTGGAACAACATTAGAATTAATTGCTTGCAACCCCCGTCTCATAATCAGACCGGTAGGTCTCAACTCAGGGTGCAAGATAAAACAGGAATTAACCACATGACCTCTTCTCTTGCACTGTGTGCAATATCTGCCAGTGGTTGAAACAACCGAACCAACTGCAGGTTTAGAACTACAATTTTTGAGGGTGACAACCCTGTCTGCTGTTTCTCAATCTTTGGCTTTACAGAGAAGAGTTCAGGGGAGTAGGCGAGTTAGCTGGTCTGGCCTGGAAAATATGAGATTTAGGAACATGATAATTACTCTTAGAATTATAAGTATTTGATTGTGCTCGAAAAGGCACCTTAGTGAGTAATTGGTGTTCGTCTTCTAGCTTTGCTAGTTCCATAATGTCATTGGTCTGTTTATGTTCAGCTATAAAGAACACCAATTGTTTGTTCAGCTATAAACAAGACCAATTGTTCAGCTATAAACAAGACAACATTTACTCCTACTATCCTCACCAAACTTAGCAAGATTTCTGGCAGTTTCCCTGTTGCCAGACATTTGTTATACACTATGGAGAGTGGTAGGCACAGTTCTTCTGCTCCTTCCTTTAGTATCCAAGGGGAGATTCCATCTGGGCCTATAGCCTTTGTCACATCCATAATTTCTCTGGTAGACAACCTAAAATCTCTGTCACTATGAGGTTTCTCAAAGTCTCAAAATCTGTAATGGAAAGTGCTTTTACCCATCTATCAAAATAATTAATTTTAACTCTTGCAAAATCAGAAATGGTCTGATCATGTGCTCTCTTTATACCTCTAAATTTCTGTCTATGGGCCTCTTGGATCTGCTGGTGTGCATTTAAGATGCTCTGTTGGACAACTTTAAGGTCAAAGAATTAGCGGCAGGAAGAGATGCAAAAATTTCCTGGGCTTTCCCCTTAAATTGTCCTTGCATGATGGCAACCCATTGATCCACAGGCCAATTCATACTGACTGCTAACTTCTGGAAATGCAAAAAAATTATTTCTGGGTCCTCCTCATTGAATTGATGTAAATCTACATTTTTCCCAACCTTTAAAGAACTATCAGTACCATCTGTATGATTACTAGTGTCATCATGCGCTGCTGCATTTCTCTGTTCCTCTAGTCTGTTATTATTTATTGCTATATTCTGTTGAATTTCCAATTGCTGCCGCCTAACTTCTTCTAGTTGCAACTGAGCTTTCATTCTTCTGCTCTGCGCTTCTAGTTCCACTTGTTTTAGTTGGTTTTGAGCTTCAATCTCAAGTTGTTTTTGTTGGTTTTGAGCCTCAATCTCAAGTTGTCTTTGCTGGTTCTGAGCCTCAAACATCTGCTGCCGAGTCTCCAACTCCAGCTGTTTTTGGCGATTCTGCATCTCCAACCTCTGTTTGTCTGCTTCTAACTTAGCCATCTCTAGCTTAGATTCCATCTCTAACTTTAGAATTGCCACCTAGGCAATTGACTCTTCTTCTAATTCCTCTAACCCCTCCTCGTCAAGTTTCTCCTCCTCCACCAAGTTTGTGACAATGACTTTACTAGCTGAGCCTTTAACATTCTCCTGGAAAATGTCAGATTTAATTTTTCAGCCATGTACAACAACCCAGACTTCTTCAAGGCTTTAATTTCACCAAAATTTGGATGCTCCACCAACACAGCAACTTGTTCCTTCATTGTCAGCTTAATTAACACAACTAGCAATTACAACAACATTGAAGGTTTGCTTGGCCCCTGGCACAAGCTGTACACTTACCTCAATTGTGAAATGATTAGAAAACTTCCACAAGCACCTCAGAATGAACAGAAAAATGGTACACAGGCTTGGTTAGGTATCAGTAGTTAACCACACAGTCCCTAGGAAGGCATTAACAATTAATATCATGCACCACTATTTTGTACATTAAATTATAGGAATTAATGTTCCCGGACATAAGCCCTCATTTTGTTACGACCCTTGACCTCTGGGTATGGTTCCTCTGTTGGAGTTGTTAACAAATATATAATAATACGGCCTTGCCTACTAAAGTGTCTAGGGTAAATTACTCAACTGCTTAATTAACAAAGCAATATACTTAAAGTAAGGGTAACAAAGAACATACAAATATATAAATGGAAATACAGGCAGCCAGAAATATTAATACATCATAATACAACACAATATCATTATATAAGCACTGATCAATATATTAAAACTTAAATGGATAGATGGGTATGCACATAATGGTCTAACCTGTAAATCAGCTATGTTACTAAACAATAAACAGGTACCACAGACTTAACTCCCAACATGACCACGCCAGCCAGCTCCACCCACGCGACTGCGTTGCTCAAGCATGCACGGCATGGTGTCTACAAGGTACCAACTAAAACCCACATGAAACCTCTAGATACTCTGCTATCAGAGAGTAATACTAAAGAACATAATTATAATTAAATTATATACCTATAACACTGCTAAGGAGTAAATAAGAAGTTAAGCACAATCAATAAACAGCACTAATTACAGGGGTGAATCAGTAACGCTAGCTTGACACACTGCACGCATACTGGAACATCCCAAATATGGTCATCCCCCCATGAGACGCCACGGTCTTCCCCCACAGGAATGAACATGCAATAGCAATAACGAAATATTAAATACAGGCACACTACAGCATGCTACATTTAAATCAAACATATATATAGTGGAACACAACTGGATACAATGTTTTATTAAAATAACTGAGGAAAGAAATAATGGACATACATATTTATCATGATGAATGTTAGAATCAAATATATGGATTCGTAACAATGAGGAACGTAAACAGGTGAAAACCTTTAGTATTCCTAACGGTCATTTTCATTTAAAGAGAATGCCATTTGGTTTGCAAAGCAGCCTAATAACCTTTTCCAGGAGCATGACAAACCTATTTCATAGATTGATAGGTAGTACTCTTCGAGTGTACCTTGATGATCTCATAATAATGTTGCAAGAGGTTCAGATTCACTTCCAGAACCCTGAGAAAGTACTTGCAAAAGAAGCAACAGCAAATTTAAAAAATAAACTCAAAGTGCTAATTTTTAAAGAAGATTAACTTCTTAGGTCATCCAGTTAATCTTCAGGAAATACCTTGAATGAATACAAAATTATTGCTGCCCATGATTTTCCAATGCTATGTAATGCTAAAGCCATAAGACCGTTCACAGATCTTGTTGGATTTTATCGTTCATTTATTATGACCCTCTGTTATAGCAGCCCAACTTTACAAGTTGCAAAGAAAAGATGAACTTTTTGTTTGGGAAGAAGCTCATTAACAGTCATTCAATAAACTCAAAGCAGTACTGATCACTGCACCTGTCCTTAGGTACCCAGAGTTTTCTAAGTCTTTCATGTTAGTTACGTAGGCTGGGTGCAGCATTACTTTAAACCAAAGGTCATAGAGATCATGCAATAGCTTATGCTAGTGGTACAATATCTAGAGAAGAGAAAATTATAGGTTTACTGAGCGTGAAGCTTTAGCAGTTGTGTGGGCTCTTAAACATTTCAGGGATACAATTTATAATTATCCTTCCATGTTTACAGATCATAACCATTAATTCCTTTGTTCAAGAATAAGAATCAGATGGGAAAGTTTGCTAGATATTTGCTCACAATTCAAGAGTTAAACCCAACATTTGTTTATATCCCAGGAAAACAAAATGTTGTAGCTGATGTTTTTTCTTGACACATAGCGGTAATTCATGTAAATTACCCAGCATTAGAAGCTACAGAAGTTGAGACAGAACAAAGACAATACCCCACCATGGGCACTATGCTGGGATATTGGACAATATGGGCAACTGTCATTACGTTTTTGACTAAGCAAGATTCTCGTCCGATTCACTAACCCCCCAGTACCATTGAAAGAGTTAGTGTTGATAGACAATTTACTGTGTAGAATAGTGAAGCTAGGGACCCCCTCCCCCTCCAAAGAAGTGCTGTCAGTTAGTCGTACCATCACTATTTGTACCAACTGTGTTAATGGATTCGCCGCTCTGCTACCGGAGGGCGTTGACGTTCGGCCCGGGCTGTCAGTGTTGACCTGTAACTGCTGCGTGGTGGTAGTCTTGTTGACGGTGTGGTGCGGCCATTGGCCGGGGCCTGGCGGGTGTTATGGCGTCGGCTAGTGGTGGCCGTGTTCGCCGGGTCGACACCGCCCGGCTTGACTTCTCGGCCCCCGTTGACTGGCCCTTGGTGGAGGTTGCCCTTATGGACGTCATGTGTGTGGAGTACCAAGATATCTACGGTGTTGAGAAACTTTCCCCTACCCGGGTGGCGGTGACGTTCTCCTCGGCGAAGGTGTATCAGCTGTTTGTGCGTCGCTGGGGTACACGGTACACAGACGCATGTACTTCCAGGTTCTGCTGTGGCGGTGGAGGTCTCCGATCTGTGGGGCCCCCTGACGTATGTAAGCGTTCATGGAGCGCCAGTGCAGTTTACTGAGGATGAGCTGTCCGCCGCGTTCCGTCGGTATGGTGAAGTGGTGGGGCAGCGTCATGCCTGTCTGCTTAAGTAATTAATTATCAAAAGAAGGCACCAAACCGGGAAGGCTATGTAGCACCATCAAATACACAAAATAATCAGAGGGCGCTAAACATCACCAAGGATGCCAATACGAGAACAAAAACGCATAAGGCGAACGATATCAAAAGTATCCGAGTCACCAAGAATTCTATCGAGGGATAGGTGACCGCGAGGGGCGGTCCGAAAGCAAGACACACGCTCGTCCTGGAAGTCAGGACATTCAAGAAGAACATGCACGACCGTAAGAGGGACAATGCAACTAGGACAATAAGGAGCAGGGCGGCGCTCCATCAAGTGACCATGGGTTAAGCGAGTATGGCCAATATGCAACCTCGCCAGAGCCGTTTCCCACCGCCGGTTACGGTGGAAGGAGGACAGCCACGAGGAAACACAACATTTAAGAGTATGTAGCTTGTTACCAGTAACAGACAACCAAGAAGCCTGCCAACGGGTAAGGACTGAGGAATGGATAACCGGGTAAAAGTCGGAATACGGAATGCCTTTACGAGAGATGGGACAAGAGCGGACAGCTTCCTTGGCGGCAGCATCCGCACGCTCATTTAAAGACACACCAATATGGCTGGGAACCCAACAAAACTCAACCGACTTAAATTTACTGTGAACGAGAAACAGCCAATGCTGGATCTCGACAACTACTGGATGAACCGGATTAAAGGACCCGAGAGCCATGAGGGCACTACGAGAGTCAACAACAACCACAAAGGAAGACTGACAACGAGAAAGCAGGAGACGAAGAGCATAGAGAATAGCATAAAGTTCCGCTGTAAAGATGCTAGTCTCCGGAGGCAAGCGACACATATAAGTGCGATCAGGAAAAACAACAGAGTAGCCAACACCGTCCGCTGACTTAGACCCATCGGTGAAGACAGAAACGGAGCGGGAGGGAGAAGAAAAGTGCTCGAGGAAAAGGCGTTTTAGAACCGTAGGAGGGGTAAAAGCTTTAGTGATACGGGTCAAGGATGTACAAAACCGCGGAAGAGGGACCCTCCACGGGGGCAAAGAAGGAACAACACGAGGAGAAACATCAGAAATACGAACCGAAAGAGAATCCTGTAGGCGAGATAACCGGACAGAAAGAGGGAGGTGGTGAAGAGGAACAGGAACCGCAGGAGGGGTAAAAGTTAAAGCACGACAGAGGCGAGAGGAAGGATGTTGCAAGGACCGCGCAAGATAGCGAAGACAGTAGCAATCACGGCGGTCCTGGAGAGACAGGAAGCCAGTGTCAACATACAAGCTAAGGATGGGAGTCGAACGAAAGGCACCAGAACTGAGGCGCAACCCAGTATGGTGCAAAGCATCAAGACGGCGAAGAGTAGAAGGAGAAGCAGACGAGTAAGCAGGGCAACCATAATCGAGCTTAGACAGGACGAGAGAGGAATGTAAAGCAAGGAGAGTGCGCCTATCTGCCCCCCAAGAAGTATGGGACAAGACCCGAAGGAGGGTAAGGGCCTTAGAGCACTCAACACGGAGGTAAGAGATATGGGGAGACCAAGACAAACGAGTGTCAAGGAATAACCCCAAAAGCTTTGCGGAATCTTTGTATTCAAGGGGATGACCATAAAGTGACAAAGAGGGACGAAGAACAACCCGTTTCCGCGTAAAAGTCATGGCACAAGTCTTAGAAGTAGAGAACTTGAAGCCATGACCTGTGGCCCAAGACGACACGGCATCAATTGCAAGTTGAAGCCGGCGTTGAAGGAGAGGCGAATCATCACCCTGACAACAAAGGGTAAGATCATCGACATAGAGAGCGGAGAAGACACCAGAAGGAAGAGAGGAAAAAAGACCATTGAGGGCAACCAGAAAAAGAGTAGTGCTCAGAACACTACCCTGGGGCACACCTTCGTATTGCTGAAAAGAGGGAGAGAGAGCGGTACCAAGGCACACCCGAAAGGAACGATGAGAGAGGAAGCCGCGGAGAAAGAGAGGGAGATGACCACGAAGGCCAAAAGAATGAAGTTGAGATAGGATATGATAACGCCAAGTGGTGTCGTAAGCCTTTTCTAGGTCAAAAAGGACGGCAACAACGGAGGTCTTCGCAGCAAAAGCAGTACGAATATAGACCTCCAAGTTCACCAGGACATCTGTCGTGCTGCGGCACTTGCGGAAACCAAATTGAGAAGGGGAGAGGAGGTGATGGTGTTCCAGGAACCACATCAGACGAACGTTAACCATACGTTCAAAGAGTTTGCAGACACAACTTGTGAGAGCAATAGGGCGAAAGTCCTTAGGGGAAGTACCCAGAGACCCCGGTTTGCGAACAGGGAGGACAACGGCATCGAGCCAGTCCTCAGAGACTGACGACGACTCCCAGATCCGACTATACAGACTCAGTAAATACTGAGACGTGCTCGGAGGGAGATGGCGAAGCATCTCATAATGAATACCATCGGAGCCCGCCGCCGTAGAACCGCAGAGGGCCAGGGCAGAACGAAGTTCAGAGAGAGAGAAGGGATCATTATAGGGAAGCTGAAGATGAGTTCAGAAATCTAAAGGACGAGACTCAAGGACAGGTTTACGAAGAAGGAAAGATTGGGGAAGATGAAGACCAGAGCTAACAGAAGAAAAGTGGGAAGCCAGTTCGGAAGCGACCTGCAACGGGTCCGCCACAAGAGTATCATGGAGGTGAAGGACCGGTGAAACATCGGGAACGAACTTACCCGCTATCTTGCGGATACGCTTCCAGATCTGGGCCAGAGGGGTTTCGGACGTAATTGTTGAGACATAAGATGCCCAACATTCACGTTTAGCCGTACGGATGGCCCTACGGGCCACCGCACTCGCTTTCCGAAAGAAAAGAAAAGAATCGGTCATCTGCCTACGGCGGTGCCTCTTCCAGGCTGCACGCTTACAGCGGACAGCCCGAGCACAGTCCGCATTCCACCAGGGAACGCACTTCTGTGGACCCCGAGAGGAAGAGCGAGGAATAGAGCGGAGGGCAGCGTTGAAGACTGTGTCATGAAAAAGGAGGAGAGCGCGAGAGAGAGGCAGAAGGGAGAGGTCAGAGAGAGCAGCACTGAGGGTAAATAGGGTCCAGTCTGCCTTAGCAAACTGCCACCTAGGGAAAGAGAGGGAAGGGCGAAAAGAGAAAAAGGAAACAAGGATGGGGAAATGATCACTTCCATGGAGGTCATCAAGAACCTGCCACGTGAAATCTAAGTAAAGAGAAGAAGAGCAGAGAGAAAGATCAAGACAAGAAAGGGTGCGAGTCCGAGAGTCCAAATGAGTGGGCTCACCAGAATTCAGAAGAGACAGGGAAGAAGAGAGGAGAAACGGCTCAAGGAGGCGACCCCGGGTATTCATCAGAACGTCACCCCAAAGAGAATGACGACAATTGAAGTCACCCAGCAGGAGCACAGGCTCCGGCAAGGAGTCTAGGAGGTGTTTCAAATCAGGAAGAGAGAGCGGGACACTCGGGGGGAGATGAATGGAACAAACTGTGTACCATTTCCCCACAAAGATACGAGCAGCAGAACAATGGAGAGGCGAAGGAAAAAGTAAAGGAACAAAGGGAACATCAGCCCGAATCAAGAGAGCAGAAGAATTAGAAGCCCCAGCAATGGCTGGGGGGGGGAGAGAAAGGAATAGCCACGAAAACGACCAGGAAGAGCACCAAGCATTGGCTCCTGGAGACAGACACAAAGGGGCGAAAACCGCGAAATCAGAAGTTGGAGTTCGAGGAAATTGGCATAATAACCTCGAACGTTCCATTGAAGAATGGACAACGACGAGAAGAGAAAGGACAAAAACAGAGAACAAGGAAGAAACAAAGGCGAAAGAACAACAGAGCACGTTAAAGAATATCAGGGTCGGGATCAGGGTCAGCAAAGTCAGGGTTAGGGGGCATGGGTAAACTGAGCAAAGACGGAGGAAAGGAAACGGGAGAACAGATCAGAGGTGGGCGGGCAGGGTCCGGAGGAGGAGGAGGAAGAGGAGGAGACAACGGAGAGCAGCAGTCAAGGACAGCAGCAGGAAGAGGGGGAGTAGAAAGAGGGGAGCGCACCCCAGCAAGAGCAGCAACCGAAAGGGAAGCAGGGGCCAAAGAAACCTCCATAGCAGGAACAGGGGGCGCGAGCACTGAAACGGGAGGGGAAGGAGCAACAGAGCCAGAAGGAGGAGCTGAGGAAGAAAGCGAAGCCTTCTTACCCGCCGGGGAAGAGGAAGGAGAGGAGCCAGGCTTACGCTTCTGACTTAAAGAGACCGGTGTCCCAGCAACTACGTACCGGGCAACGGATTCCAGTGTCTCAACAGGAGAAGCCGAACGAGAGCACACACGACGGCCGTTAGGAGAGCGATGGACATCCGCCCGCACCGACAGGCGGTGGGGAGAGCCGATAGATGGAGGAAGAGGATGGGAAGGAGGATCGGAGGGGGACGAGGAAGAAGACACAGAAGACACGACAGACCGGGTAGAAGGAAGGGGAACCCCAGACAGAGGACCAGGAGGAGGATCCTTCGGGAGAGAACCCAAAGGAACAGAGGAGGGGGCAGTGGGCGCATCAGGGTCCAAGGCCCGGAAACGGTTGTGAGTCTGAGGAAGGCGGGAAGGACGAAGAGAGGAAGAGCGCAACACGCGAGCATAAGAGATATTAGCATAAGGCGGGAGCCGGCGAACCTGGCGCCTCGCCTCAGGAAAAGATAAACGCTCCCGGTGCTTCAAGTTGAGGGTGGCTGCCTCAAGCTTGTAATGGACACACGCACGGGAGAAGGTAGGATGGGCCTCACCGCAGTTGAGGCAACGAGCCTGGGGAGAAGTGCACTCCGACTTAGAGTGACCTTCGCCACCACACAAAGGACAGAGAGAGAGACAGTCCCGGAGCAGCGGAGGGCACCATGCCCAAACCTCCAGCACTTGTTGCAGAGCCGAGGAGAAGGAATGTACTCCTGGACAGAGCACCTGGCACCAGCAAGAATGACAGAGGGTGGAAGGGTCCTACCATCAAAGGTAATCTTCACAACCCGGAGGGGTTGACGGCGACTACCACGAGGGGGACGAGTAAACGTGTCCACCTGGAGAATAGAATGGCCCTGGGCAGCGAGGATATGTCGAATATCGTCGTGGCAGTCGCGCAGGTCCCGAACACCGGACGCAACATGGGGCGGGAGCAAAATAGTGCCAACACTGGCATTCAACTGAGCGTTCTTCGAGACCCGAACGGGGGTCTCGCCAAGGCAGGATAAGGCAGCCAAGCGGGAAGCAGCATCCTGAGAAGGAGCAGCAACGACACGTGTACAGAGACGAGTGGGGTTGAAAGTAATGGAGGCATCCATGGAATCAATGAGATGTCGATGGAGGGAGAAATCGTCAGGAGGCGCAGAATCAAGAGGGAGATCAAAATATTTGGCCCACGAAGCGGGACCAAACAAGGCTTGATAGGTAGCAGAACTGGAAGGAATCGAGCGAGGGCGGCCGTGACGAGGACGGCGGTGAGAACCCCCAGAAAGAGAGGGGTTAAAAGGCGCAGTAGTTACAACTAGAGAAGGAGCTGCGCCAGGGGACGAGGTAGTCACCACTGGGGGCTTGGGGCTCGACCCAACCACAGAGGAGGGAGGGGAGCCAGGGGAAGGAGTCAGAGAGGCCAAAGGAGGAGCAAGGTCGGGGCCCAATGCAGCGGAGGCTACAGAGCCCGGTCTTCCAATACGGACCGACTCGGGGGCTTGGTCGCCCACCCCACGAGCCAGAGAAGGTAAACCAGAAGCAGCCGAAACAGGGGTTAGCATCTTGACGAGAAGAAGAATTCATTCACGAATGTGCCCCCACACCCACCATGGAGCCACAATTAGAGGCAGGACACCCAACAAGAAGCTATCGCCGATCGTGTCGGGGCCTCCTAGGGGTGCGTCGTGAGTATACGCCCCACAAACGCCAGCTTAAGAAACCGACAGTCCGTCGAGATCGGGTTCAGTGACGAAAGGGGGATTGACAATAAAAGGTTCCCCTCGCTCTCGACGTCGGGTACTACAGTTCTACGGGTGCAAGAGTATGCCTCCTCAAGCACCCGGGCGTCAAAATAGAAGAAGTCCAAGGGAAGAACCAGAACGAGCAAAAGGTCGGCAGGAAACGGCAAGCAGATAGGAGAAGAGGGGGGAGAAAAACGAAACAGAAGGAAAAGGAAAAGATGCTCAGCAGAATTGGAGAGGACGGCAGCAGGAGCACAAGGCTAGAAAAGGACAGAGGACTGTCCCAAGGAGCATCACACTCCGGCAGCCGCCCACTAAGCCCCCACACGGCGACAACGAGCTGAGCGGGAGGGGGGCCTGTCTGCTTAGCGGGCTCCTGAAGGGGCTCCGTATGGGTGCCCGTACTTTGCGCATGCGGCTCTCTGGGGCTATTCCCTCTCGGGTGGCTGTGTGTGGGTTTTATGTGCGTGTGTTTTACCAGGGGCAGACTCGCTCCTGTTTCCGGTGTGGTGAGGTGGGCCATTTCGCTGCAGCTTGCCGTGCCCCTCGCCCGGAGGACCCATCGGTATTCCATGCGGATGATTTTCCACTTCTGCCGGAGGCTGGGGCGCCCCCAGTGGGCCCGGGCTCTGTGGGTGTGCCTCTGGAGGCGTTGTCCCCAGCTGTCCCTACCTCTCCGTCTGCTGCTGGGTCCTCTGCTCTGTCTGTTGACTCTGATGCTCTCGCGGCTCCTGCTTCGGGTGCGCCTATGCTGGTGGCGGCGGAGGTACAACGCGACCCGAGTGTCTCCTTGGAATCCGACGTGTGTGGTGTGGTGCTGGCGGGCGGCCCGTGTGCAGTGGCCGGTGTGCTTCCCGAGGCCAGGGGCGGTGTTGATACTGTGTCTCCTGACGGCCAGCCCTGCGGTGTTCCTGATGCTGGTGCCGTGGCGCAGCCGCCTGCTGTCGCTTGTGCTGTGTCTCCTGTGGTTGCATTGGGCTCTTCTGTTCCTCGACGGAAGCGTGCTCCGAGGGATCGGTCGCACAGCAGGGGCCCCCCTGGGAAGAGGATCGAGGCTTCGGGTGGTGTGGCTTTGGCTGGTGCTCCTCCCTCCGCTTCTCCAGTGGTTCCTCCTCCCCCTTCGGAAGTGGGATCTGGGGATGAGCGGGGCGTTGAGCGTGGTGTCGGGCTCGAGGCGGCGGAGGCAGTGGAGAAACTGTGGAGGGTGTCCTCGACGCCTGGGGCGCCCTCTTCGCATGGTGTGTCTCCTGTGATTTTGAAGGCGGTTCCTGGCCGGTCGTCTTTCGGGGTGCGGCAGGGGGTTGCGCCTGGTGGTGTGGATGTGGCTCCCGCTGCTGGTGCGGTTGTGTCCCCTGGGGGACGCGTTGGGTTGGGGGTGTCCTGAGGTTCTCCCGATGTATTCTCTGTTGTATGTGCGTCTTTGAATGTTCGTGGTTTAAATGATCTTGGGGTCCAGTTGGGCCTGTTGGATGTTCTGCAGGAGCAGCGTATGGATGTGGCTCTAATCCAGGAGCATAATGTTCGTGAGGTGTCTGTGCTGCAGTGTTTAAGTGCGCATTTTCATGTTGTGCTCAACCCGCCGAGGACGTCCTTCGGGGGGGGACGCTTATGTTGTTTTGTAGGAGGGCTTCCTTCTCCGTGCTTCACACGGAGATGAATGAGGATGGGCGGGTTTTGTTTGTGAGGGTTGAGTTTTTGGGGGTCGTTCTTCCGTTCCTGACGGTGTACGCCCCCTCGGGGGTGGCGCGCCGTCGGGAACGGGAGGAGTTTTTTCGGGTGGGGCTTCTCCCTTTCCTGCGTCATGATACGCGGAGTATGGTTTTTGGTGGTGATTTTAATTGTGTGACGAGTGCGCGGGACTGTAGTAGAGCCCGCCCGCAGAATGTCTCGGGTGCGCTGCTGGAGGTGGTGCGTTCTTGCGGTTTCAAGGATGCTGCTGTGCTCTATGGGGGCGAGTTGTCCTTTACTTTTGCTGCGCATGGGGTGCGTTCGCGGATTGATCGAGTGTATGTTACTGGCAGGGGGTGTTCTGTGTTTGCTTTACACACTGTCCCGGTTGCTTTCTCGGACCATAGTCTCGTGGTGGTCCGGGTTTGTGTGCTCAGTTAGGTGCGGGTCGGCGCGGGGTGGTGGAAGCTGAATTGTGGGTTGTTGCGTTCTCCGAGGGTTTGTGGGCAGTTTCGGGTTTGGTGGGTCGGGGTTCTCGCCCGGCTGTGTGAATTTCCTTCTGTTTTAGATTGGTGGGAGTGGTGTAAGGAGCAATGTCGGTTGTTTTTTCGGGTGGCTGCCAAACGTGAGGCTGCTGGAAGGTTTGGGTTGCTGCGGTTGTTCCAGGCGAGGCTTTCGCGGTTGTATGTGCGGTACAATGCTGGGATTGACTGTTTTGGGGAGATTGCAGAGTGTAAGGAGCGTATTTGTGGTTTGCGGAATGAGTGGGCCGAGGGTGTTCGTGTGCGTGCTCGTGTGAGTGAACGTGTTGACGGGGAACGGCTCTCTCCTTATCTTTTAGGGAAGGTGAAGGCTGCGCGGGACGGTGTTCTTTTTACGGCTCTGCAACGGCCGGATGGGTCCGTTGTTTCGGACACCGGTGGTGTGTTGCATTATGTGCGGCAGGAGTTGGTTGCGCTCTATGGGGAGGTGGTAGGGGACGACGCGATTGCGGAAGGTTTCTTGGGTAGTTGTGCTCCGGGGTTGTCTGCTGCTGATTGTGTTGGTTTGGAGGACGATGTTTCGTTGGGGGAGCTTTTCGATGTGGTGAGGTCGTTTTGTTCCGGGAAGGTGCCGGGCTCGGATGGTCTTCCTGTCGAGTTTTATGTTGCCTTTTGGGATGTGTTGGGTGATGTTCTTTTGGAGGTGGTCCGGACTTGCCTTCGGGGGTGCGTTCTGCCTGTGTCTCAGTGCGTTGGGATTGTGCGGCTGCTCCCGAAGCCGGGCGATTTGCGGTTCTTCTCGAACTGGACACCCATTACTTTGTTGAATGTGGACTATAAGATCCTGTCCAAGATTTTAGCTGGTCGGTGTCGCCGTGTGGTTGCGTCTGTGGTTTCTGTGTAACAGTTTTGTGGTGTTCCAGGTCGCTCGTTACTGCAGTGCAATGCGTTATTTCGGGATGTGCTTCTGTACGTGTCGGGCTCTCGCTTGTCGGCAGCGATGCTTTGCCTGGATTGGTCTAAGGCTTTTGACCGTGTTTCGTTAGCTTTTGTTTTTCGTGTGTTAGAGCGGCTTGGTTTTCTGCCTTTGTTTGTTCGTTGGGTGCGTATGTTGTACGCTCAGTGTTACAGTCGGGTTTGCATCAATGGGTTCTTGAGTGCTCCTTTCCCTGTACGCCGTTCGGTGAGGCAGGGTTGTCCGCTTTCCATGCTCCTTTATGTGCTCTTTCAGGAGCCTTTTTTTCGGGCGGTCAAGGCTTGTGCGTTGATCCGTCCCCCCCCCCCCCCCCCCCCGGCTGCCTTCTGATCTTCGGTTACCCATCTGCGGTTATGCGGATGATAGCATCCTGTTCGTGGCCTCTGCTGGTTCTGTTCGGGCTGTCCAGGTCGTGGTTGAGAGGTTTGAGTTGGCCACTGGGGCCCAGGTCAATCGTGCCAAATCTGGTCTTATGGGTATCGGTGGGTGGTCCTCTCGCCTTGTGTGGGAGGGGTCTTGGTTTCCGGTGGTCTCCTCTCTGCGTGTTCTGGGGATCACCTGGTTCGCTTCTTACGAGAGATCTTTGGAATTTAATTGGGGTGCGGTTTCTCGTAGTGTTGGTGTTGCGGTTGGGTTGTTGGCTGCGCGCCCGTTAACAATTTATCAGCGGGCGTTGCTTGCTACTTGTAAAGTTCTGTCACGTGTCTGGTTCGTGGCTCGGTGTTTCCCCCTAGATCGCCGGCTGGCTCTGGGGTTGCAACGTCAGGTTTATAGGTACGTGTGGTGTGGTCGTTACCACCCGGTTCGTCGCTCGACGTTGGTGTTAGCTGTGCGGGAAGGTGGGGTTGGAATTCCTGATGTGTTTACCAGGGCTCGGGCGCTGTTCTGGGTCTCGTTGCGTCAGGGTTTAGCGTTGGGTGGGGGGCTCAATGCTTTGTGAATTTTTTTATTGTTCGGTCCGGTTTAGTTTTTTGGTGGATTGCGGTGTTTGTCGGGAGGTGGCCTTTTGTACCCCTCCTGTTTACTCCTGGGCAGTAGACATTCTTCGGGCTGTCTGTCGTTGTCGGGGTTATATGTCTCTTTCAGTGAAGGCAATTTATGGGGTTCTATTTTGTCGTGTTCAGCCGCGGGTGGAGACTTTATTCCCGTGTTGGGTTTGGGGGGAGGTGTGGGCGGCGTTAGGGGCGCGGTTTTTGGCACCGCAGCAGCGGGAGTTGTTGTTTCGCATGTTGCATTTGTCGTTGGAGACAAATGACCGGTTGTGCATGCTGGGTTTGCGTGCCTCTGACGCATGTGTCCACTGTGGTTTGCCTGAGACTCAGTTACATGTTTTCTTTTTTTGTGAGAGGCTGAGTGGTTTGCTTGATTGGTTTCGTGCTGTGTTGGCCGTGGTTTGTGGGCCGGGATGTCGGGGTGGTGTTTTGCCGTTTTTGTCTTTTCCGCGGGGCTCTCGACGGGTGCGTAATACGCTATGTCTTCTTGTCGCTGACTATGTGTATTGTGTGTGGGTTGGCCGGAGGGAGGGTTAAGGGGTTGATAGGGTTTTGGGGTTTTTGAGAGGACGCTTACGGTTCACCTGGTGGTGGCTGCAGCGTGCTTTTCCGAATGATCTTTGTGGTTGGTTTACTGGTGCGAATGTTCGTGCGGCTGCTTTTGAGTGATTGGTCGTGGGTTGGGCTCGTGGATGTTGGCTGTGGGTTGGTTGGGTGGGTCTTGTTCCGGTTTGTCTTAGGTCCCCGGTCCTCCAATGGGCCTCCTCGGCGGGGTGTGTGTGTGTGTGTGTGTGTGTGTGTGTGTGTGTGTGTGTTTGTTTTGTTTCTGTTGTGGTTGCTCCTGTGGGTGTGTGTTCGTTTGGGTGTGCTTGTGTGTAAGTAAGTAATTATCAAAAGAAGGCACCAAACCGGGAAGGCTATGTAGCACCATCAAATACGCAAAATAATCAGAGGGCGCTAAATATCACCAAGGATGCCAATACGAGAACAAAATCGCATAAGGCGAACGATATCAAAAGTATCCGAGTCACCAAGAATTCTATCGAGGGACAGGTGACCGCGAGGGGCGGTCGGAAAGCAAGACACACGCTCGTCCTGTAAGTCAGGACATTCAAGAAGGACATGCACGACCGTAAGAGGGACAATGCAACTAGGACAATAAGGAGCAGGGCGGCGCTCCATCAAGTGACCATGGGTTAAGCGAGTATGGCCAATACGCAACCTCGCCAGAGCTGTTTCCCACCGCTGGTTACGGTGGAAGGAGGACGGCAACGAGGAAACACAACATTTAAGAGTACGTAGCTTGTTACCAGTAACAGACAACCAAGAAGCCTGCCAACGGGTAAGGACTGAGGAATGGATAACCGGGTAAAAGTCGGAATACGGAATGCCTTTACGAGAGATGGGACAAGAGCGAACAGCTTCCTTAGCGGCAGCATCCGCACGCTCATTTAAAGACACACCAATATGGCTGGGAACCCAACAAAACTCAACCGACTTAAATTTACTGTGAACGAGAAACAGCCAATGCTGGATCTCGACAACTACTGAATGAACCGGATTAAAGGACCCGAGAGCCATGAGGGCACTACGAGAGTCAACAACAACCACAAAGGAAGACTGACAACGAGAAAGCAGGAGACGAAGAGCATAGAGAATAGCATAAAGTTCCGCTGTAAAGATGCTAGTCTCCGGAGGCAAGCGACACATATAAGTGCGATCAGGAAAAACAACAGAGTAGCCAACACCGTCCACTGACTTAGACCCATCGGTGAAAACAGAAACGGAGCGGGAGTGAGAAGAAAAGTGCTCGAGGAAAAGGCGTTTTACAACCGTACGAGGGGTAAAAGCTTTAGTGATACGGGTCAAGGAAGTACAAAACCGCGGAAGAGGGACCCTCCACGGGGGCAAAGAAGGAACAACACGAGGAGAAACATCAGAAATACGAACGGAGAGAGAATCCTGTAGGCGAGATAACCGGACAGAAAGAGGGAGGTGGTGAAGAGGAACAGGAACCGCAGGAGGGGTAAAAGTTAAAGCACGACAGAGGCGAGAGGAAGGATGTTGCAAGGACCGCGCAAGATAGCGAAGACAGTAGCGATCACGGCGGTCCTGGAGAGACAGGAAGCCAGTGTCAACATACAAGCTAAGGATGGGAGTCGAACGAAAGGCACCAGAACTGAGGCGCAACCCAGTATGGTGCAAAGCATCAAGACGGCGAAGAGTAGAAGGAGAAGCAGACGAGTAAGCAGGGCAACCATAATCGAGCTTAGACAGGACGAGAGATGAATGTAAAGCAAGGAGTGCGCGCCTATCTGCCCCCCCAAGAAGTATGGGACAAGACCCGAAGGAGGGTAAGGGCCTTAGAGCACTCAACACGGAGGTAAGAGATATGGGGAGACCAAGACAAACGAGTGTCAAGGAATAACCCCAAAAGCTTCGCGGAATCTTTGTATTCAAGGGGATGACCATAAAGTGACAAAGAGGGACGAAGAACAACCCGTTTCCGCATAAAAGTCATGGCACAAGTCTTAGAAGTAGAGAACTTGAAGCCACGACCTGTGGCCCAAGACGACACGGCATCAATTGCAAGTTGAAGCCGGCGTTGAAGGAGAGGCGAATCATCACCCTGACAACAAAGGGTAAGATCATCGACATAGAAAGCGGAGAAGACACCAGAAGGAAGAGAGGAAAGAAGACCATTGAGGGCAACCAGAAAAAGAGTAGTGCTCAGAACACTACCCTGGGGCACACCTTCGTATTGCTGAAAAGAGGGAGAGAGCGCGGTACCAAGGCGCACCCGAAAGGAACGAGGAGAGAGGAAGCTGCGGAGAAAGAGAGGGAGATGACCACGAAGGCCAAAAGAATGAAGTTGAGATAGGATATGATAACGCCAAGTGGTGTCGTAAGCCTTTTCTAGGTCAAAAAGGACGGCAACAACGAAGGTCTTCGCAGCAAAAGCAGTACGAATATAGACCTCCAAGTTCACCAGGACATCTGTCGTGCTGCGGCACTTGCGGAAACCAAATTGAGAAGGGGAGAGGAGGTGATGGTGTTCCAGGAACCACATCAGACGAACGTTAACCATACGTTCAAAGAGTTTGCAGACACAACTTGTGAGAGCAATAGGGCGAAAGTCCTTAGGGGAAGTACCCAGAGACCCCGGTTTGCGAACAGGGAGGACAACGGCATCGAGCCAGTCCTCAGGGACTGACGACGACTCCCAGATCCGATTATACAGACTCAGTAAATACTGAGACGTGCTCGGAGGGAGATGGCGAAGCATCCCATAATGAATACCATCGGAGCCCGCCGCCGTAGAAGCGCAGAGGGCCAGGGCAGAACGAAGTTCAGAGAGAGAGAAGGGATCATTATAGGGAAGCTGAAGATGAGTGCAGAAATCTAAAGGACGAGACTCAAGGACAGGTTTACGAAGAAGGAAAGATTGGGGAAGATGAAGACCAGAGCTAACAGAAGAAAAGTGGGAACCCAGTTCGGAAGCGACCTGCAACGGGTCCGCCACAAGAGTATCACGGAGGTGAAGGACCGGTGAAACATCGGGAACGAACTTACCCGCTATCTTGCGGATACGCTTCCAGATCTGGGCCAGAGGGGTCTCGGACGTAATTGTTGAGACATAAGATGCCCAACATTCACGTTTAGCCGTACGGATGGCCCTACGGGCCACCACACTCGCTTTCCGAAAGAAAAGAAATGAATCGGTCGTCTGCCTACGGCGGTGCCTCTTCCAGGCTGCACGCTTACAGCGGACAGCCCGAGCACAGTCCGCATTCCACCAGGGAACGCACTTCCGTGGACCCCGAGAGGAAGAGCGAGGAATAGAGCGGAGGGCAGCGTTGAAGACAGTTTCATGAAAAAGGAGGAGAGCGCGAGAGAGAGGCAGAAGGGAGAGGTCAGAGAGAGCAGCACTGAGGGTAAATAGGGTCCAGTCCGCCTTAGCAAACTGCCACCTAGGGAAAGAGAGGGAAGGGCGAAAAGAGAAAAAGGAAACAAGGATGGGGAAATGATCACTTCCATGGAGGTCATCAAGAACCTGCCACGTGAAATCTAAGTAAAGAGAAGAAGAGCAGAGAGAAAGATCAAGACAAGAAAGGGTGCGAGTCCGAGAGTCCAAATGAGTGGGCTCACCAGAATTCAGAAGAGACAGGGAAGAAGAGAGGAGAAACGGCTCAAGGAGGCGACCCCGGGTATTCGTCAGAACGTCACCCCAAAGAGAATGACGACAATTGAAGTCACCCAGCAGGAGCACAGGCTCCGGCAAGGAGTCTGGGAGGTGTTTCAAATCAGGAAGAGAGAGCGGGACAATCGTGGGGAGATAAATGGAACAAACTGTGTACCATTTCCCCACAAAGATACGAGCAGCAGAACAATGGAGAGGCGAAGGAAAAAGTAAAGGAACAAAGGGAACATCAGCCCGAATCAAGAGAGCAGAAGAATTAGAAGCCCCAGCAATGGCTGGGGGGGGAGAGAAAGGAATAGCCACGAAAACGACCAGGACGAGCACCAAGCATTGGCTCCTGGAGACAGACACAAAGGGGCGAAAACCGCGAAATCAGAAGTTGGAGTTCGAGGAAATTGGCGTAATAACCTCGAACGTTCCATTGAAGAATGGACAACGACGAGAAGAGAAAGGACAAAAACAGAGAACAAGGAAGAAACAAAGGCGAAAGAGCAACAGAGCACGTTAAAGAATATCAGGGTCAGCAAAGTCAGGGTTAGGGGGCATGGGTAAACTGAGCAAAGACGGAGGAAAGGAAACGGGAGAACAGATCAGAGGTGGGCGGGCAGGGTCCGGAGGAGGGGGAGGAAGAGGAGGAGACAACGGAGAGGAGCAGTCAAGGACAGCAGCAGGAAGAGGGGGAGTAGAAAGAGGGGAGCGCACCCCAGCAAGAGCAGCAACCGAAAGGGAAGCAGGGGCCAAAGAAACCTCCATAGCAGGAACAGGGGGCGCAAGCACTGAAACGGGAGGGGAAGGAGCAACAGAGCCAGGAGGAGGAGCTGAGGAAGAAAGCGAAGCCTTCTTACCCGCCGGGGAAGAGGAAGGAGAGGAGCCAGGCTTACGCTTCTGACTTAAAGAGACCGGTGTCCCAGCAACTACGTACCGGGCAACGGATTCCAGTGTCTCAACAGGAGAAGCCGAACGAGAGCACACACGACGGCCGTTAGGAGAGCGATGGACATCCGCCCGCACCGACAGGCGGTGGGGAGAGCCGATAGATGGAGGAAGAGGATGGGAAGGAGGATCGGAGGGGGACGAGGAAGAAGACACAGAAGACACGACAGACCGGGTAGAAGGAAGGGGAACCCCAGACAGAGGACCAGGAGGAGGATCCTTCAGGAGAGAACCCAAAGGAACAGAGGAGGGGGCAGTGGGCGCATCAGGGTCCAAGGCCCGGAAACGGTTGTGAGTCTGAGGAAGGCGGGAAGGACGAGGAGAGGAAGAGCGCAACACGCGAGCATAAGAGATATTAGCATAAGGCGGGAGCCGGCGAACCTGGCGCCTCGCCTCAGGAAAAGATAAACGCTCCCGGTGCTTCAGGTTGAGGACGGCTACCTCAAGCTTGTAATGGACACACGCACGGGAGAAGGTAGGATGGGCCTCACCGCAGTTGAGGCAACGAGCCTGGGGAGAAGTGCACTCCGACTTAGAGTGACCTTCGTCACCACACAAAGGACAGAGAGAGACAGTCCCGGAGCAGCGGAGGGCACCATGCCCAAACCTCCAGCACTTGTTGCAGAGCCGAGGAGAAGGAATGTACTCCTGGACAGAGCACCTGGCACCAGCAAGAATGACAGAGGGTGGAAGGGTCCTACCATCAAAGGTAATCTTCACAACCCGGAGGGGTTGACGGCGACTACCACGAGGGGGACGAGTAAACGTGTCCACCTGGAGAATAGAATGGCCCTGGGCAGCGAGGATATGTCGAATATCGTCGTGGCAGTCGCGCAGGTCCCGAACACCGGTCGCAACATGGGGCGGGAGCAAAATAGTGCCAACACTGGCATTCAACTGAGCGTTCTGAGAGACCCGAACGGGGGTCTCGCCAAGGCAGGATAAGGCAGCCAAGCGGGAAGCAGCATCCTGAGAAGGAGCAGCAACGACACGTGTACCGAGACGAGTGGGGTTGAAAGTAATGGAGGCATCCACAGAATCAATGAGATGTCGATGGAGGGAGAAATCGTCAGGAGGCGCAGAATCAAGAGGGAGGAGATCAAAATATTTGGCCCACGAAGCGGGACCAAACAAGGCTTGATAGGTAGCAGAACTGGAAGGAATCGAGCGAGGGCGGCCGTGACGAGGACGGCGGTGAGAACCCCCAGAGAGAGAGGGGTTAAAAGGCGCAGTAGTTACAACTAGAGAAGGAGCCTGCGCCAGGGGACGAGGTAGTCACCACTGGGGGCTTGGGGCTCGACCCAACCACAGAGGAGGGAGGGGAGCCAGGGGAAGGAGTCAGAGAGGCCAAAGGAGGAGCAAGGTCGGGGCCCAATGCAGCGGAGGCTACAGAGCCCGGTCTTCCAATACGGACCGACTCGGGGGCTTGGTCGCCCACCCCACGAGCCAGAGAAGGTAAGCCAGAAGCAGCCGAAACAGGGGTTAGCATCTTGACGAAAAGAAGAATTCATTCACGAATGTGCCCCCACACCCACCATGGAGCCACAATTAGAGGCAGGACACCCAACAAGAAGCTATCGCCGATCTTGTCGGGGCCTCCTAGGGGTGCGTCGTGAGTATACGCCCCACAAACGCCACCTTAAGAAACCGACAGTCCGTCGAGATCGGGTTCAGTGACGAAAGGGGGATTGACAATAAAAGGTTCCCCTCGCTCTCGACGTCGGATACTACAGTTCTACGGGTGCAAGAGTATGCCTCCTCAAGCACCCGGGCGTCAAAATAGAAGAAGTCCAAGGGAAGAACCAGAACGAGCAAAAGGTCGGCAGGAAACGGCAAGCAGATAGGAGAAGAGGGGGGAGAAAATCGAAACAGAAGGAAAAGGAAAAGATGCCCAGCAGAATTGGAGAGGACGGCAGCAGGAGCAGAAGGCTAGAAAAGGACAGAGGACTGTCCCAAGGAGCATCATACTCCGGCAGCCGCCCACGAAGCCCCCACACGGGGGCTACGAGCCGAGCGGGGAGGGGGTGTGCTTGTGTGTGGGTGTGGTTTTTATGTTTTCCCTGGCTCCTTCGTGGGCCTTTTTGTTTGCCTTGTATGGGTTTTATGTTTTGTGCATTTTTGTTCTTTATAGTATGTGTGCTTGTGTGCTCCTATGTCTTTGGAGCGTGCCTCTTCTGTATTTTGTGATTTTCTGTGTGGGGGGGTTGGGGTGCCCGGGTTTATGTTTTGTCCTCCCACCCCCCCCCCCTTTCATGTACTACTGTTCCTGTGTTATGGGTGTTCTTTTTGCCATTACTGATTGTTATTTCTCTTTTTATGTGCCATTTACTTTGCCTTATGCTATTTATGTCTTATTTATCTGTTCTTTCTTGATTTGTGTTTTGTGTTCTGCCTTTGTATTATGTCTTTTTATTATGCATGAGGAAACGAAGTAAGAAAAAAGAAATGTACTCAGTTATTTCTGTTTGACTTTCAATGTTCTGGATTTCCATGTTTTTTGTTTAATGTAGTTTTGTACTTTTGCCTCTTAGGGGTTTCGGAGGCCTGTTGTTCTGTACTTTTATGCACCTGTGTTTGGGTTGTTGGGCTGGGCTTGCATGTGCGTTCTCCTTTTGTATTTCTGTACTTAAGGTTGTGTGGATGTGCCTATGTTTTATGTTCTTTATATTGTGTGCTATTTATGTCATGTTCTGTTTTTTGTGGTAAATACTGTACCCTTTTTTTCTCTTTTTTTTTGTGCCTTGTGTCATGTGTTTTCTTTCTTGGTTTTTGTTGAGTATGTTTAGTGTATCCGTGTTTACTTCCTTTGTTATATTGTCCTGTGTATGTTCATGACTTGTTCTTTCGGCGGGTGTCTGTTTTGTACATTGTGTATTTTTATAAAAATAAAAAAAAATAAAAAAAACTGTGTTAACCATGGCGTGTTGACGTAGCGAGCTTGCCATGGGAGGCCATCTTCCTCCTATTGTACGTGTGAACCCCGTGGGATTGGAGTTCACTGATCGTGCTGGATATGCGGACATTGAAATGGTTATGTGCGACATGCTCCGTGTTCCTGTGATGGCCGTCTACGGTGTTGAGCTGGTAACTGCCCACCAGGGTTGTTATCAAGTTTGTGCTGGAGGAGGAGTACCATGGCTTCCTCCGTCGTTACGAGGGACGTTCGTTGCCGTTGTCGGGTGGTGCCGGCTCTGTGTCCATCTCGGACCCTAGTGGTGCCCTGACTTATGTCAGTGTGCATGGAGCGCCCCTGGAGTTTCCCGAGGACCTCCTCCGACGTTACTTTCAGAGGTATGGGGCGGTCATCAGTGTGCGGGTGAACACGTATGCGGGTAGGCGGACGAACATTCGCACCTTGAGGATGCATCTGCGGTCGAATATTCCATCTTCGGTCCGGCTTATGGGGTAATACGTCCGGGTGTACTATGCCCGGCAACCCCATACCTGTTTCCGGTGTGGCTTGATGGGGCATCAGGCTGCCGGGTGCGTTGTGGCTCCGGTTGCTCCCATCAACTTGTTCCGAGAAGAGGATTTCCCGCCATTCCCTGTGGAGGAGGACTCCGGGGGTGAGGAAGTGAACGTCCCGCTAGCTGCTGAGGTTCCCCCGGGTCGCTCGACGTTCCCCCGGTTGTTGCAGACCCTCCTCCGGATGTTGTGGTGCCGTCGGATGTTTCTCCTCTTCCTGTCTCTGGCCCTGCCGGTTCCGTAGACCTTCCTGGTACTCCCTGTGAAGCGTCGTCGTCTGCTTCCTCGTGTTTGGCTGCTGGACCTAGCCTATGCAGCCTCACCTCGAGTCCCCACAGTGCAGGGTGCTGGGGTGGCTGCGGTGACTGCTGCTGTGTGTGGTACGGTTCCGTTCTGTGGTAGAGGCTGCTGCCGTTATAATAACTTTTAATATTTATATGGTGCTGTGTATTTTGTGCATTCCGAGGGTAACATATTGTGAGTGTTGGATAACTGTGGATTACGTGGTGACTGGAGGCCTCAGTCACTCTTAATTTTTTTTTCTTTTTATTTTTAAAACAGAGCAAGTACAGCGTATAGTAACTATATAAATAGGAAAGCACAGAAAAACAAAGAACACAGAATAACAACAACACAGATAACAAGTAACACTGATCAACACAAAAGTGAAAACAAAGAATAACAAAACACATAAGAACACACACACACACACAAAAAAAAAGCAGCACTACCCAGACGGGGCGCGCCAAAAGCGTCAGTAATTACAAAAGCGCACAAGGAGCACAATAAAACGAAGGGTAAATTATAAACAGGAATACACATACAAAGAAACACATACAAAAATAACACAAACGCAAAACACATGCACCATGCGCCACACCACACAACAGCAGACAACACACCACAGAATCGAGAACACAATAACAAACATGTTATTATAACACTGTAAATACAACATAGTAAGTAAATACAGGAAAATAACAATGGAATACAACAAAGCAGTATACAGCACAGTACATAAAATAAAGGAAACAGAACACATTAGCATTACATAGTAAAATAACATAGTAAAAAAATAAAGGAATCGGTATAGTACAAACCGACATTGGAACATATAACACAATAAAATGACACAGATAACAGAACAAATTGTAAAAAAGCATAAACACACAAACAAAGAACACATGCCACCCATACGGGGCATGCCAACAGGAACCATAATGAAAAGCACATAACACAAGGCAGCAAGACAAATTGACAATGAACACAAGCATACAAAAAACACACAACAATGGAACACATACGAGACAAACACCGCCACCCAGCACACAAACCCGACCCCCACAGACAGAGGACGGCCAGCCACCAAGCAGAAAAAACACCCACGCACCGGACACATCAGGAGAGAGACAGACATGCCACGCAACACCACAATACACCTATACCCACCCACACACAAACAAAACCCTGCCACATAAGGTAACCAAGCAAACCCCAGTACACACAAAACCCTAAAGACAAACAAACACAGACCCCCCAAACCCCCACCCACCAGAGGGAACCGAACCAAAGGAACACGCACAAACACACACACAACCACACCCACAGGAACCCACCACCTACACCAACGCAGCACCCCGGACATACTCGACCGTGAACCAAGCATCAAAAACCTTAGGAAAGGAGCGACGCAACCACCACATAGTATAAGACAGACGGCCTTTCAAAAAGCCCAAATTCCTCCCCACCCCATACCCCTCTATCCTACCAACCCATAAACAAAAAATATAGTCCGCTAACAACACCCCGAGCGTGTTACGCACCCGCCTGGAGCCCCGAGGGAACGAAAAAAAACAAAAACCGCAATAGGTCGACCTGCACTCCTGGACCACAAAAGGCTGCAATGACATCCCGCAACCACCCAACCAAACCCTGAACCCGCGCACAAAAATAAAAGACGTGCAACTGAGTCTCACGTCTCCCACAATTCGTAGCCAAAGACTCATGCAAATATCGAAAAACCAACTCACGCGTCCGTGGCGCAATACACGGCCCACTCAACGCCTCCCACACATTCCCCCAGTCGAAACAAGGGTACAAACTTTCGACCCTGGGAGGCACCCGAGAGGCAAGCGCCCCATACACCTCCCGACAACCAAAAGAGACAAACCCAGGAAATCGACAAAGCGTCCGAAGGATCAAAACCGCCCACGAATACACTGGAGGCGTATACATGGCCACCTCCTGGCAACGATCCAGATCAAGCAAAAAACTAAACCTCATAGAGCAATAAAACAACCCCAAGGAGTTTAACCCACCCCCTAACACCAAACTCCTCCGAACCGACCCCCAAAACAAAGCCAACGCCTTCACATAGACATCAGGAATACCAATTCCACCTTCTGACACCTTAAGACATAACGTAGATCGACGAACCGGATGATACCGGCCACACCACACATAACGATACACCAAACCCTCCAGAGCGCGAGACTTCCGCCGATCCAACGGAAAACACTGCGCAACAAACCAGACCCGCGACAAAACCTTACAAGACACGACAATCGCCCGCTGGTAAATAGTCAGGGCCCGTTGCGACAACATCCCCACAGCTACGCCCACCCCCCGCGAAACTGCCTCCCAATTAAACTCCAAAGACTGCACATACGACCTGAACCACGTAATCCCCAGAAGCCAAATGGACTGAACCACCGGAAACCACGAACCAGACCACACCAAACGAGAGGCCCAACCCCCCAACCCCAGAAGACAAGACTTTCCACGATTGAGCAAAGCCCCTGTAGCCGACTCAAATTGAAGCACCAAATCCTGAACAGCAGGCACAGAACCCTTAGAGGCAACAAACAAGACTGTGTCGTCCGCATAACCACAAATCTTGAGGGACAAGCCATTCGGCAAACACGGTGAGACAACTGAACGACAAGCACGCACTGCGCAAACAAAGGGCTCCTGAAACAGAATATATAGAAGCATCGACAAAGGACACCCCTGTCGAACCGAACGCCGAATAGCGAAGGGAGCACTAAGGAACCCATTGACACACACCCTACTACTACAACCAGCATACAACATCCGTATCCAGCCCACAAACTGGGGTTGAAACCAAACCTCTCAAGGACCCGCAAAACAAACCCAATTGGCACGCGATCAAAAGCCTTGGACCAATCCAGGCTTATCATGGCCGCGGGAACACCAGACTCCTCCACATAGAGGAGCAAATCCCGAAAAAGGGAATTGCATTGCACCAACGACCTACCCGGAACGCCACAAAACTGACCCCAAGAGATCACCGACCCCACAACCGAGCGCAAACGTCCAGCCAACAACTTGGAAATAATCTTGTAATCCACATTTAGCAATGTAATAGGCCGCCAATTTGCAAAAAACGTAAGTCCCCCGGCTTCGGAAGAAGCCGCACAAGACCATCATTTTGCGAAACGGACAGAGACAAACTCCGAAGACAAAACCGAACCACCTCCAAAAAAATCGGCACCAAGCACATCCCAAAACTCGACATAGAACTCCATCGGAAACCCATCCGACCCTGGAACCTTACCACGACGAAAGGACCGCACAACCTCCCAAAGCTCCGAAGGGCTTACCTCCCGCACAAGACCCACACAATCCATACCCGTCAACCCCGGTGCACAG
Source organism: Procambarus clarkii (assembly GCF_040958095.1). Classification (NCBI taxonomy): domain Eukaryota; kingdom Metazoa; phylum Arthropoda; class Malacostraca; order Decapoda; family Cambaridae; genus Procambarus; species Procambarus clarkii. The sequence continues at coordinate 3,617,620 of NC_091168.1, forward strand.
TGTTGGAGGAAGGACTCCATCAACCCCTCATCCCCCGCAACCACCCCATACATAGACTCCAATTCACCACGCACATAATGCAAAATCGCCCCCGTGTCCGACAAAACCGAACCGTCCGGCCGATGAAGACCTACCAACAAAACAGAGGCACGCCCCACCCGTTCCCTCTGCAGTAAAAACTGCGAGAGCTTCTCACCACACAACCGTTCCTCCACCCCAGCCCGCACACGTACCCCCTCAGCCATATCCTCCCTTAGCCCACAAATGAGATCCTTACACACCGAGATCTCCCGAAACCTATCTAAACCCTGATTCAGCAACCCATACAGGCGAAATAACCGTGCCTGCAAGACCCTCAACAGACCAAACCTTCCCGACGCCTCCCGCTTCGCCATCACCAGAAAAAACGACCGACATTCCACCTTAGCCCACTCCCACCACTCCAGGACCGAGGGAAAAGTCCCCTTCCGAGCGGCCAAAACAGCCCACCGGGCCCGGAACTGGGCACACACAACAGAGCATTTCAGCAACCCACAATTCAGTTTCCACCAGCCACGACCAACCCGCACCTGGCTGCGAATCCCCACCTGCAACACCACCATGCAATGGTCCGAGAACCCCACGGGAACCGTCTGCAACGAAAAAACCGAACCACCCCCAGTAGGCACGTAAAAACGATCAGGGCGAGAGCAAGCCCCACGCGAGATAAAAGTGTACTCCAAAGGACCCCCTTGCAACACGGCCGCATCCCGAAACCCGCAACTCTTCAAGGTAGCAGTCAAAGCCGGCGAGATATTCGCTGGACGAAGACTATTGCTATCCCGCGGCGATGTAATACAATTAAAATCCCCCCCCCCCCAAAAATCATCCCCCTCGTTTCGTGCCGCAAAAAAATGCAGCACATCACGGGAAAAGAAAACCTCCCGGTTCTGCCTCTGCGCCGCCCCAGATGGCGCGTACACATTCAAGAGAGAGACCTCAGACCCCAAAAAGGAGACCCGAACTAACAGCACCCGACCACCTTCGTCCATCTCCGTGTGAAGCACGGAAAACGGGGCCCGCTTAGAAAGCAGGATCAACGTACCTCCACGCAAGCCACGCGAAGGGTTTAACACCACCGTAAACCCCTTAGCCAACACATGTAACAACCCCACTTCCTGCACATTGTGCTCCTGCACAAAAGCCACATCCACCCTCCACTCACGCAGCATCGACACCAGGCCCAATTGCACAGCCAATTGAATGGGGTGAGAATAGCTTGAGCTACCTCATCCCTTTGTGTGTATTTTACCTCAATAAACTTATTTCAATTTCAATTTCAATTGCACAGCCACAGAACGCAAACCATTCACATTCAGCGAAGCACAAGTTAATTTAAGATCCATCGGGAAAAAGAGATAAACCCTATCTAACCACAAAACCGTCATACCGGTCCGGCCGACACCCCGTGTACGGAAGCAGTAGCAGCCGCCACCGGGTTCCCAGGCGAAGGGGACGCACTCCCCACAGGGGGGGGGGGGAGGCCAGAGTCCTTCCGGAGCATCATCACAAGGCCGCGATCATCACTGCCACAGTCCCCCGGATCCACTACCGCCCACTCCGGGCTCCGTACCCCAGGGGACCCACATATGAGATCACCAGGAGCGTCCACTACACACCCTCCACCGCCCGGCACCGACGGGTCTACTACAGACACCGAAGGCCCTCGGTCCCCGGAGCGACCACTCCTGTTCGTCTTCCGGCGCTTCGTCTGAGAGCCAGGTTGACCTTGGACAGCAGTGGTGGAAGGACGACGAGAGGGGCGACCCCCTTCCAAGAACTCATCTGCCTCCAAGGGTTCCACACCAAGGGCACCAGAATTTGGCGCGACATCCTCCACCGGTGACAAAACAGGGCCACGCCCCACCGAAGCGTCAACATCGACGGCTATGGCAACTGGAGGCGGATGCACCTCCACATGCGTGACCACCGCACTACCACCCACACCAGGGGGGTCCACAGACATCGGACCCGACACGTCAGCACCAGTGGGGCGCACCGCACCCACAACGCCATCACCGGTAGGTGCAGAGGGAGGGTTCAACCCGGCAGGATCATCCCCCAGGTCCACAAGGCCATGTAGAGGCGGAAAATTCTCTTCTCGGAAGACACTGACCAACTGGACGGTGCCATTACGGCAACCAGCAGCCTGGTGTCCAGCCATACCGCACCGAAAACATGTGCGCTCTTGTCCCGCATAAAAGCACTGCACCTTGAACCCCAGCAGCACCATCGACGACGGGATCGCCTTCCTCAGCTTCATGGTAACCGTGCGGATACCCATCAGGACGCCACGAAGACGGCCAGACTTCAGCACATTTGCCCGACAGGCGAGAACACTCCCATATCCTCCTAATAACCGGCGGAGCAGGCTCTCTGGGAACTCAAACGGCAGCCCCCGCACCACCACAAAAGTCACTGGAACACACAAGTCCGTTACAGAAACCGTACCCGCCGCGCCAGGCAAAGGTACAGTACACCCATCATACTTGTCGACCATATCCCGGTACACCACAGCGTCAGTCAGCTTAACCAAGGCCCGATGTTCCCCAGCCAGCTGCACACCACACACATCTGCAGGGTTGAGACCCAGCACATCCAGGAGAGCAACCTCCAACAATGAGTAGTTCACCTGACTAGAGAAGGCCAGCTCAACCGTATCCACACGCCTTATAGGCGGCATGGGCAACGCCATCCCGCCGGCCCGCCAGGCCAGAGGCCACAAAAAACGCCACCAGCTGTGTGCACGCCAAACGTCCAGGCAAGACTGAGGAGCGAATGTAAACAGAACCGCTCCGCACGGCTGCCAAACAGCCAATCCTATGACCGGCTAGACAGCAGTCTTGTGGAAGCCGCCGTGTCATCAAGTACTCTACTTTACCTGCCTGTGGGTGCGACAGAGAAACCAGCCAACTGTGGGGACCCGATATGATCTTGTTGAGACGAGTCTGCAGTGTGTGAGTATTATATTGGAGACTAACCGGGTGAGGAGTGTTTTAGTGATGGATCGGGGTTAGGGACTTAAGTTGAGGTTATTAGTTGTATATGAGGGACAGTTAAGTCCAGTGCGTTTATTGTCATTGGGTAGGCAATTTAACCCAAATTGGATGTTATATTGTTAATTATTGTCAGTATTTTATATAATGAAATTAGAAAACCCGACGGCCTTTAATCACCTTCCATAAGTTCTCATGTGATTTTCATTACAAACCTATTAGTAAGCCTTAAGGATCTAGTTGGTGAAATTTTTTTTTTATATATCAAAAACCAAGGTACAAAAACAGGGAACAAATGCAAAACAACATAAAAACAAACCAATGGGCTTATACATGAAACAAAGCAAACACCATGAAACAGACATTAAATACATCCAAAAGGTCACAGCACAGGACAGAACACAGACAACATAAATAAAGGACAATGAAAATTACAAAAACGTACAAGAAAAAATGCACAAAATTACAACAAACGTATAGAAAACCAACCACCCCAGAACAGAAAAGGGGAGTAAAGTAAAGCAATCACGGGCAGTCCGACTCCGCACACAGAGGAGCATAACCGGACACAAATGAGCACACCAACAACAAATAAACAGTAAATCCAAAAATTTCACACAAAAACATAAATAACAAAATACATAAAGAATAAAGCAATGACAAGTATAAAATTACAAACAAACACACATTGGACCCACACACGGAACAATATACACAACCACACAACATCCGCACACAACCACAGCACAAACACCCACACCGAACAAAGGCAAAGCACACAACAAATCGCAAATACAGCAAAACAGGCCACACAGGAGCCAAGAACCAACACCCACACCACTCGCACAGACAAGGACACCCACCAGTGCACGCAGGCACCGGGGAACCACCACCACACAACACAGACAGAAACCCACCACACGGATCACTCGTACTTCTCCGGGTACTCCCGAGCCGGAAATCATAAGCAGTAAGCATCCCAAACTAGTCAGTCAGTGTCAGGAAGTGGACGTCCAGGATGCGCAGTAGGCCGAGGCATCAAATCCGGCACACCAATGATGAAACACCGCACCCGCGGAACCCAGATGGTAGAAGGGCACCAGGAAACAGGACGCACTCGGTCATCAATCTCAACACACACAGGTATACCAGATCCGTCGGCCACCTCTCCAGATGGGAGGATGACAGGGAAGGGTTTCCCCCTAGGATGCCGGTCACAGGGCCTCACATCGGGCTGCCCACTAGGGCGCGCACTTCGTTCCACGCCGGGCATCGCACCGAGCCCTGCAGAGGGGGGCATCGCACCGAGCCCTGCAGAGGGCGGCACCGCAGGTGCCCCAGTGTCCCCACCACCCGGAACAGGAGCAGAGATTCCCATCGCACATCCTTTGGCAACACCACTACGATGTCGCAATCACCAGGGGCAACCGCCCACTGAGGAGAGCCACAAGCAGGAGGCACAGGGTCAGGCACCACAAGAGGCAACACAGCGACGTCCACAGCATCATCCATTGCATCACGCTCCTCTGCCCACGTCCGGCGAGGCGACGCATCCCGAGCCGAACGACGGCGCTTAGAAATAGGCTACTGATCGTCGTAACTGTCACCCCCTGCAAACGGTGTCCCAGAAAAACCATCGGCAGGCGGCCCCAAAGCCGGGCCAACACTATCACGAAGGACAACAGCCTCAACGACACGGGGCAAAAAGCCACCACCATTCAAAGAGACCGGAGTTAAAGAAGGAAGACACAGAGCAGGCGGAAGGGAAGACTCCAGCACATGGGAGGAATCCAGCGAGGGCGACAGAACCGGCAGAGGAGAAGATGCACACGCCAACGAGGAAACTACTAGAGGCGACGAAGCAGAGGGCGTGGACGGAGAGAGAGACACCATCGCCCCGACAGCCCCGGGAAGCACATGTTCTTCAGCAGGAGATGCACGCGCCACCCCTACAGCTCCATCCAAGGTTACCACGGAAGATACCGGATGCACCTCCACAACCACCGAACGGCGAAGGTCTGAAGCAGGCGCCCTAGGTCCTCAGAGCACACCGGTGGGGCAGACAGATCAGGCCCGGATGGAGCGACAGCCGGAACCGCCACAGGAACCACACCAGGTACCTGCAGAGCGAGGATACGCTGGGGAATCCCCATTCACACAGAAACGGGGAAAATCATCCTCCAGGAAAACTGAAGGAGCCTCAGCACGAAGAGCGTCACAACCAGCCGCTACAGTGGCCCTCAGCACCACACCGGACACATGTGCGTGTTTGACCTTGATAGAAGGTCCACATAGAAAGCCCACGAAACGAAACCCTAGATGGTATCAGGTTCGTGAGCCGCATGACGAGTGTGCGTGTACCCAGCCGGACCCCCTTCAGGCAGCCCGCACCCAAAATGTTGAACCAGTGCTTCACCACCACACCAAACCGCGTAAACACTGACACAAGCTCTGCCTCGGGGAAGGTCACTGGCACACCGTGAACACTCACAAATGTCATAGGCCCCCAGGGATCCGATATCTCCACAGTCACAGCCGAATCAGGAATAGGAAGTGAGCGTGCATCCTAGCGTGCCACAAACTCCTGGTAAAGCAGCGACGTGGTAAACGATACCGCCACACGGGTAGGCGAGATCTTTTCAAGCCCCAGTAGTTCAGAGACGTCAACACGAAGCACGTCCAGGAGAGCAATCTTCACAATGGGCCAGTCCACTGCACCAGAAAAATCCAGCCGGACAGTATCAACCAACCTAACACGGGTACCTCCGGTGTCCGCCATACTGCCAGCCAGCCCCCCCTGCTAGCGGGCGCTCCACACCTCAAACTGCACCCGCCCCCTCGCAACTCCAGGCAGCAACTGGCAGGTCAGGCGAGCACGTCCGACCCTCCTGGCGGCCAACGAGGCAATACATGCATGAAAAATAGTTTGGTTGTAGTAAACTATTTCATGAGCCTAATTATACACAGTAGGGTAAATTTTGTATTCAGAACTAATCTGGGTTTCTCCGTTCACGACCGTACACACAAAAGAGCAAACTACTACCAAACGCCATTGTACGAGGAAAACACAGAACAATTAACAATACAGTATTATAGGATACCAATTCTTTTACACATTTTTCCGTCGAGGAGGGGGCAGTCGCAATACGTCAAAGTATTAGATGTAATGTGGGAGTGGGACTCAAAACTGAGCTACACAAACTGTTTGGAGAGAATTAAAATGGAAAATTATCTACCTAATGATAGGTGTTAAACATAATCCACCAAACTTCCAAAGAAAACAGCTTTTATGAGAACTAATATCTATTGCTTCTAGGTCTAACACTGAACATTGTTACCAATTTTAGTACAATAAATTTTACTTGCCAAACAGGATTTTTTTTTTGTAATTTATGACCACTCTATTAAGCAAAATAATATTGTGCCAACACAGTAAGATAATATAGACTTGTTTAACAGGGAGACACTGATAAGTAGCATCTTAAAAGGGATGTGCTCCTTAGGGAACGTAAACAAGACTCAGAAAAATTATTTGAGAGAAACTTAAGGTGCCAGATTATTCTCACATCAGATTCATATATTTTGGAGGTCTTTGGGAATTATGGATTTGGCAGACTTTAACATGAAAGTTGGTCAGTTCTTGAGTCGCTGGATCACAGGTGGTGGCCGTCGCTGGATCACAGGTGGTGGCCGTCGCTGGATCACAGGTGGTGGCCGTCGCTGGATCACAGGTGGTGGCCGTCGCTGGATCACAGGTGGTGGACGTCGCTGGATCACAGGTGGTGGCCGTCGCTGGATCACAGGTGGTGACCGTCGCTGGATCACAGGTGGTGGCCGTCGCTGGATCACAGGTGGTGGCCGTCGCTGGATAACAGGTGGTGGCCGTCGCTGGATCACAGGTGGTGGAAGTCACTAGATCACCGATGGTGGCCGTCGCTAGATCACCGATGGTGGCCGTCGCTGGATCACCGATGGTGGCCGTCACTAGATCACCGATGGTGGCGGTCACTAGATCACCGATGGTGGAAGTCACTAGATCACCGATGGTGGCCGTCACTAGATCACCGATGGTGGCGGTCACTAGATCACCGATGGTGGCCGTCACTAGATCACCGATGGTGGTGGTCACTAGATCACTGATGGTGGCGGTCACTAGATCACTGATGGTGGCCGTCACTAGATCACCGATGGTGGCCGTCACTAGATCACCGATGGTGGCGGTCACTAGATCACTGATGGTGGCCGTCACTAGATCACCGATGGTGGCGGTCACTAGATCACCGATGGTGGCCGTCACTAGATCACCGATGGTGGTGGTCACTAGATCGCCGATTGTGGCGGTCACTAGATCACTGATGGTGGAAGTCACTAGATCACCGATGGTGGCCGTCACTAGATCACCGATGGTGGTGGTCACTAGATCACCGATGGTGGTGGTCACTAGATCACCGATGGTGGCCGTCACTAGATCACTGATGGTGGCCGTCACTAGATCACCGATGGTGGCCGTCACTAGATCACTGATGGTGGCCGTCACTAGATCACTGATGGTGGTCACTAGATCACCGATGGTGGTCACTAGATCACCGATGGTGGCCGTCACTAGATCACTGATGGTGGCCGTCACTAAGATCACCGATGGTGGTGGTCACTAGATCACCGATGGTGGCCGTCACTAGATCACCGATGGTGGTGGTCACTAGATCACCGATGGTGGCCGTCACTAGATCACTGATTGTGGTGGTCACTAGATCACCGATGGTGGCCGTCACTAGATCACCGATGGTGGCCGTCACTTGATCACCGATGGTGGCCGTCACTAGATCACCGATGGTGGCCGTCACTAGATCACTGATGGTGGCCGTCACTAGATCACCGATGGTGGAGGTCACTAGATCACCGATGGTGGAAGTCACTAGATCACCGATGGTGGCCGTCGCTAGATCACCGATGGTGGCCGTCGCTGGATCACCGATGGTGGCCGTCACTAGATCACCGATGGTGGCGGTCACTAGATCACCGATGGTGGAAGTCACTAGATCACCGATGGTGGCCGTCACTAGATCACCGATGGTGGCGGTCACTAGATCACCGATGGTGGCCGTCACTAGATCACCGATGGTGGTGGTCACTAGATCACTGATGGTGGCGGTCACTAGATCACTGATGGTGGCCGTCACTAGATCACCGATGGTGGCCGTCACTAGATCACCGATGGTGGCGGTCACTAGATCACTGATGGTGGCCGTCACTAGATCACCGATGGTGGCGGTCACTAGATCACCGATGGTGGCCGTCACTAGATCACCGATGGTGGTGGTCACTAGATCACCGATTGTGGCGGTCACTAGATCACTGATGGTGGAAGTCACTAGATCACCGATGGTGGCCGTCACTAGATCACCGATGGTGGTGGTCACTAGATCACCGATGGTGGTGGTCACTAGATCACCGATGGTGGCCGTCACTAGATCACTGATGGTGGCCGTCACTAGATCACCGATGGTGGCCGTCACTAGATCACCGATGGTGGCCGTCACTAGATCACTGATGGTGGTCACTAGATCACCGATGGTGGTCACTAGATCACCGATGGTGGCCGTCACTAGATCACTGATGGTGGCCGTCACTAGATCACCGATGGTGGTGGTCACTAGATCACCGATGGTGGCCGTCACTAGATCACCGATGGTGGTGGTCACTAGATCACCGATGGTGGCCGTCACTAGATCACTGATTGTGGTGGTCACTAGATCACCGATGGTGGCCGTCACTAGATCACCGATGGTGGCCGTCACTTGATCACCGATGGTGGCCGTCACTAGATCACCGATGGTGGCCGTCACTAGATCACTGATGGTGGCCGTCACTAGATCACCGATGGTGGCCGTCACTAGATCACTGATGGTGGCCGTCACTAGATCACCGATGGTGGTCGTCACTAGATCACTGATGGTGGCCGTCACTAGATCACCGATGGTGGTCGTCACTAGATCACTGATGGTGGCCGTCACTAGATCACTGATGGTGGCCGTCACTAGATCACTGATGGTGGCCGTCACTAGATCACTGATGGTGGCCGTCACTAGATCACTGATGGTGGCCGTCACTAGATCACCGATGGTGGCCGTCACTAGATCACCGATGGTGGTCGTCACTAGATCACTGATGGTGGTCGTCACTAGATCACTGATGGTGGCCGTCACTAGATCACCGATGGTGGTCGTCACTAGATCACTGATAGTGGCCGTCACTAGATCACTGATAGTGGCCGTCACTAGATCACTGATGGTGGCCGTCACTAGATCACCGATGGTGGTCGTCACTAGATCACTGATGGTGGTCGTCACTAGATCACTGATTGTGGCCGTCACTAGATCACCGATGGTGGTGGTCACTAGATCACTGATGGTGGCCGTCACTAGATCACCGATGGTGGCCGTCACTAGATCACCGATGGTGGCGGTCACTAGATCACTGATGGTGGCCGTCACTAGATCACCGATGGTGTCGGTCACTAGATCACCGATGGTGGCCGTCACTAGATCACCGATGGTGGTGGTCACTAGATCACCGATTGTGGCGGTCACTAGATCACTGATGGTGGAAGTCACTAGATCACCGATGGTGGCCGTCACTAGATCACCGATGGTGGTGGTCACTAGATCACCGATGGTGGTGGTCACTAGATCACCGATGGTGGCCGTCACTAGATCACTGATGGTGGCCGTCACTAGATCACCGATGGTGGCCGTCACTAGATCACCGATGGTGGCCGTCACTAGATCACTGATGGTGGTCACTAGATCACCGATGGTGGTCACTAGATCACCGATGGTGGCCGTCACTAGATCACTGATGGTGGCCGTCACTAGATCACCGATGGTGGTGGTCACTAGATCACCGATGGTGGCCGTCACTAGATCACCGATGGTGGTGGTCACTAGATCACCGATGGTGGCCGTCACTAGATCACTGATTGTGGTGGTCACTAGATCACCGATGGTGGCCGTCACTAGATCACCGATGGTGGCCGTCACTTGATCACCGATGGTGGCCGTCACTAGATCACCGATGGTGGCCGTCACTAGATCACTGATGGTGGCCGTCACTAGATCACCGATGGTGGCCGTCACTAGATCACTGATGGTGGCCGTCACTAGATCACCGATGGTGGTCGTCACTAGATCACTGATGGTGGCCGTCACTAGATCACCGATGGTGGTCGTCACTAGATCACTGATGGTGGCCGTCACTAGATCACTGATGGTGGCCGTCACTAGATCACTGATGGTGGCCGTCACTAGATCACTGATGGTGGCCGTCACTAGATCACTGATGGTGGCCGTCACTAGATCACCGATGGTGGCCGTCACTAGATCACCGATGGTGGTCGTCACTAGATCACTGATGGTGGTCGTCACTAGATCACTGATGGTGGCCGTCACTAGATCACCGATGGTGGTCGTCACTAGATCACTGATAGTGGCCGTCACTAGATCACTGATAGTGGCCGTCACTAGATCACTGATGGTGGCCGTCACTAGATCACCGATGGTGGTCGTCACTAGATCACTGATGGTGGTCGTCACTAGATCACTGATTGTGGCCGTCACTAGATCACCGATGGTGGTCGTCACTAGATCACTGATGGTGGTCGTCACTAGATCACTGATGGTGGCCGTCACTAGATCACTGATGGTGGCCGTCACTAGATCACCGATGGTGGCCGTCACTAGATCACCGATGGTGGCGGTCACTAGATCACCGATGGTGGCCGTCACTAGATCACCGATGGTGGCCGTCACTAGATCACCGATGGTGGCCGTCACTAGATCACCGATGGTGGTCACTAGATCACCGATGGTGGCCGTCACTAGATCACCAATGGTGGCCGTCACTAGATGTTACGGCCCTCTCGGGACGCAACGGGGTTCTTACTCTGATGTTGTTAGAGGAAGTTGTATCCGACCCCAAGCCAGTAGTGGCTTTCAAGGGATGTGATCCGTGACGCAAGAAACTTTAAGGGGGAAGGGAAAGAAAGTTAAGAACTTAAGACTATAATTTACCATCACCAAATAAATAATATATAAAAGAGTGCACAGGGGGAGGGGTATTAACACTGTACAGGGGAAATACACAATCGTCTTCTGCTGAAGACTCTGGATCCTGATTCTCGGTGCTGAGTCCTCGGTGCCTTCGTGGTCTCTTGACGAATCCTTCGACCAAGCTGAGTCTACCCCAGGCACAGGCCAGCCAGAACACAGTTCCACTGGGGGCACCGCCGTGGAGGCCGTCAACCACAAGTCCAGCAGGTCTGCTGGCAGGTTCCGGATCAGCAAGGCTGGTCAGGCCACTCCACGAACGATATAAGGGTAACGCCCTAGACAGGAGCCTCGTGTGATACCACAAATCACTCTCCTGTCCTCAGTACCCCAGTGGATAATCGTCTCCAGCAGTCGGTCCCGGGTAATCCTTCTACTGCCACTCCACTGGCAGGGTAACACCACAGTGTTCTTCCGGGGGACGACTTCACAGCTGCTGCAGCAAAGCACAAGGTATGGAGACGGCTGCCTTGGGTAGACTGACTCAACTTCCATCACAGCAGTCCCAGGTCGACTCTGTAAGCAGACACGTCATCAATTACTGGGACACACTAAGGCACCTCACTTACAGGCTCAGACACAAACGCCCACCCATCCACTCCATAGATGGCGCTGGTGTCTGAGCACCACCTCACCAGAGGTCATCAGCGGCTGTGTTGAGCGCTGAACAGGACTGGAAACTGGCCCTCGAGGCCAGTACACGTCGTCCTCACCAGGTGTCGTCGTCCGTTTGGAGGGGGTTTCGGGAGCTGACCCACAGATGGCGCGGTCGTCACTGCTCCGGGCTCGGACGCTGGATCCGGGTTCGTAACACTAGATCACTGATGGTGGCCGTCACTACATCACTGATGGTGGCCGTCACTAGATCACTGATGGTGGCGGTCACTAGATCACCGATGGTGGCCGTCACTAGATCACTGATGGTGGCCGTCACTAGATCACCGATGGTGGCCGTCACTAGATCACCGATGGTGGCCATCACTAGATCACCGATGGTGGCCGTCACTAGATTACCGATGGTGGCCGTCGCTAGATCACCGATGGTGGCCATCGCTAGATCACCGATGGTGGCCGTCACTAGATCACTGATGGTGGCCGTCACTAGATCACTGATGGTGGCGGTCACTAGATCACCGATGGTGGCCGTCACTAGATCACTGATGGTGGCCGTCACTAGATCACCGATGGTGGCCGTCACTAGATCACCGATGGTGGCCGTCACTAGATCACCGATGGTGGCCGTCACTAGATTACCGATGGTGGCCGTCGCTAGATCACCGATGGTGGCCATCGCTAGATCACCGATGGTGGCCGTCACTAGATCACCGATGGTGGCCGTCACTAGATCACCGATGGTGGCCGTCACTAGATCACCGATGGTGGCCGTCACTAGATCACTGATGGTGGCCGTCACTAGATCACCGATGGTGGCCGTCACTAGATCACTGATGGTGGCCGTCACTAGATCACTGATGGTGGCGTCACTAGATCACTGATGGTGGCCGTCACTAGATCACCGATGGTGGTCGTCACTAGATCACTGATGGTGGCCGTCACTAGATCACCGATGGTGGCCGTCACTAGATCACTGATGGTGGCCGTCACTAGATCACCGATGGTGGTCGTCACTAGATCACCGATGGTGGTGGTCACTAGATCACCGATGGTGGTGGTCACTAGATCACCGATGGTGGCCGTCACTAGATCACCGATGGTGGCCGTCGCTAGATCACCGATGGTGGCCGTCGCTAGATCACCGATGGTGGTCACTAGATCACTGATGGTGGTGGTCACTAGATCACTGATGGTGGCCGTCACTAGATCACCGATGGTGGCCGTCACTGGATCACTGATGGTGGTCACTAGATCACTGATGGTGGTCACTAGATTACTGATGGTGGTCACTAGATCACTGATGGTGGTCACTAGATCACTGATGGTGGTCACTAGATCACTGATGGTGGTCACTAGATCACTGATGGTGGTCACTAGATCACTGATGGTGGTCACTAGATCACTGATGGTGGTCACTAGATCACCGATGGTGGTCACTAGATCACCGATGGTGGTCACTAGATCACCGATGGTGGCCGTCGCTAGATCACCGATGGTGGCCGTCGCTAGATCACCGATGGTGGTCACTAGATCACTGATGGTGGTGGTCACTAGATCACTGATGGTGGCCGTCACTAGATCACCGATGGTGGCCGTCACTGGATCACTGATGGTGGTCACTAGATCACTGATGGTGGTCACTAGATTACTGATGGTGGTCACTAGATCACTGATGGTGGTCACTAGATCACTGATGGTGGTCACTAGATCACTGATGGTGGTCACTAGATCACTGATGGTGGTCACTAGATCACTGATGGTGGTCACTAGATCACTGATGGTGGTCACTAGATCACCGATGGTGGTCACTAGATCACCGATGGTGGCCGTCGCTAGATCACCGATGGTGGCCGTCGCTAGATCACTGATGGTGGCGGTCACTAGATCACCGATGGTGGCCGTCACTAGATCACCGATGGTGGTGGTCACTAGATCACCGATTGTGGCCGTCACTAGATCACCGATGGTGGCCGTCACTAGATCACCGATGGTGGCCGTCACTAGATCACTGATGGTGGCCGTCACTAGATCACCGATGGTGGTCGTCACTAGATCACCGATGGTGGTGGTCACTAGATCACTGATGGTGGCCGTCACTAGATCACCGATGGTGGCCGTCACTAGATCACCGATGGTGGCCACTGGATCACTGATGGGGTCACTAGATCACTGATGGGGTCACTGGATCACTGATGGTGGTCACTAGATCACTGATGGTGGTCACTGGATCACTGATGGGGTCACTAGATCACTGATGGGGTCACTGGATCACTGATGGGGGTCACTAGATCACTGATGGTGGTCACTGGATCACTGATGGTGGTCACTGGATCACTGATGGTGGTCACTGGATCACTGATGGTGGTCACTAGATCACTGATGGGGGTCACTAGATCACTGATGGTGGTCACTAGATCACTGATGGGGGTCACTAGATCACTGATGGGGGTCACTGGATCACTGATGGTGGTCACTAGATCACTGATGGTGGTCACTGGATCACTGATGGTGGTCACTGGATCACTGATGGTGGTCACTGGATCACTGATGGGGTCACTAGATCACTGATGGGGTCACTGGATCACTGATGGGGTCACTGGATCCCTGATGGGGGTCACTAGATCACTGATGGTGATCACTGGATCACTGATGGGGGTCACTAGATCACTGATGGGGTCACTGGATCACTGATGGTGGTCACTGGATCACTGATGGTGGTCACTAGATCACCGATGGTGGCCGTCACTAGATCACCGATGGTGGCCGTCACTAGATCACCGATGGTGGTGGTCACTAGATCACCGATGGTGGCCGTCACTAGATCACCGATGGTGGCCGTCACTAGATCACCGATGGTGGTGGTCACTAGATCACCGATGGTGGCCGTCACTAGATCACCGATGGTGGCCGTCACTAGATCACCGATGGTGGCCGTCACTAGATCACCGATGGTGGCCGTCACTAGATCACCGATGGTGGCCGTCACTAATCACCGATGGTGGTGGTCACTAGATCACTGATGGTGGCCGTCACTAGATCACCGATGGTGGCGGTCACTAGATCACTGATGGTGGCCGTCACTAGATCACCGATGGTGGCCGTCACTAGATCACCGATGGTGGCCGTCACTAGATCACTGATGGTGGTCACTAGATCACTGATGGGGGTCACTAGATCTCTGATGGGGGTCACTAGATCACTGATGGGGGTCAGTAGATCACTGATGGGGTCACTAGATCACTGATGGGGTCACTAGATCACTGATGGGGTCACTGGATCACGATGTAATGTTTTAATTACAAATAAAGCTCGGGAACATGGTGCACTATAGATTGTTTAGATCAAATAGTAGTGACTCAGTATGGGTAACCATGGCACTAAAGAACTTTATCAGAAAACAGAAGGCTTAATACAAACGTATTATGACAATTTTGATACAAAACTTCCTGGCTTGGTGCCTTCTTTTGATAATTATTATGACAAAATCTTTGTAAAAGACGAAACAAAACACTATGTACACTTTGCAGGGCAAGCAATGAAAGCCGTCTGGGGTTTCACCAGATAGATGAAACAAAGATTACAGACAACACCTGGACATTAACAAACAAGTCAAATAACAGATGACAAAGAAAAATTAAATTACTAAATTCTAAGAAAGTATCAAAGACCTTTATGAATATATCAGAAATCTACGTAGAATGTGAAGATGACATCCTGACAAGTTTAGTGGTTACCAGAGAGGAAATTTTTAAACAAATATAAAAGGATGCTATAGCCATCACACAATGAGGGGGGGGATAGAAAGCAGTCACAGTCACGAGGTCACTTCAAGCCAGCTAAATCCCAAGGGACAGAGTCAGAGCTACCAGATATTTAAAATATAATGTTTATAGGAAACCTACAAAAAGTTTATAGGAAATTGTTAATTTTTACTCTTGATCATCAAAGTTAAGCAAGCAGTATTTATGGGAATGTTTCTTGAAGCCCTGAATTTTTGAACTCAAAACCATAATTTTAAAGACTGCCAATCGGCCATCAAAAAGTGTCTCAACTATGAGGGAGCATACACCGCCGTCTCCATGGACTGCCACATACAACTAAGAAATTACGAAATCGGCACCAGCCTCACCAACAACCAATCAGCCGGCGAGCTTCAACACACAGGCAACGACGTTCCCTGTGCTACCCAACTTCTCTGCTACAACGACGTCCCCACCAGACCAGGCCGCCACCCACTGGGGGACACTGCACTTCAATGCCACTGGCACCCCTTCCACTAATATCAAACACGCCAACACCAACAGCATCAAATTTCTCATTGCCTCAGAAGACGACCTTTTGCCTGTTTTAGGGAATCTGCTTTAAGTAAACTCGCCCAAGCTTCTCCGACTCCTGTCCTCACTATTGAACAAAAATCTAAATGCTCTGTCCTTGTACGAAATGCCGCCAGCTCTGTTCTATCAGCACCTAATACTATCAATCTCTCTCAGGACATTTCACACAGGAATGCTATTACTGTAATGGATATATACTCTGTGCCTAATACAAAACACCTTAAGATCCAATGTTCTTCCTCTGCAGAAGCTCAAAAACTCTAGAATCAAGGTATCAAAATCTTCAACACCAGCACTCTTCACTATCTCACTTGTTCAGTTGACTATCTTCCTTTGCTGCAATGTTTCAAATATTACAAACGACAATGTAAAAGCCCACAAATTTGCTCTAAATGCTCTACAGAAGGCCATTTTTATACTCTATGCTCTGCCCCCACTCTAAAATACACTAATTACCAAGGTGCTCATTCAGCAGTTGAAAAATCTTGCCCTCTGAGAAAAACTGAAAACTCTTCGTACTAACCAACCTCGCACTCATGCACACCCTCATTCTTCTTTAATCACCCATAACCCATCCCATCACCAAACAGCATCAGCCAACTCCATATCCTATGCCAGTGTCTTTAATGCTTCCCCTCGCCAGTAACATCACCACCCTACTAATGCACAACAAACTCAGTCCTCTCTACCTCTTTCCTCACCCACCACGTACACCCTACTCTCCTCTCCAGAACATGACATATGAGCGAGTCACAGCCTGCGTCCAAGCAGCATATCTGCAAGCTTAAGACTATGGCCGAGAGTTCGCCGACTACCTTCCCATCTTCCTCACCCACAATGGCCATCCTAGTATTTCTGTACCTCCTCCACACCTCTTGCACTCTTGTTCCTTTCTCCCCCCATGGTGCATACTCCGACACAACATCTATATATTCGAACCTCTATTGGAATCAGACCCAAATATGGGATGGGTCAACCCAAGTATCGCGTTTCCAAAAGGGTCGCCCTTGTTGGAATAGACGAACGCCGAAAGAATATTGTTGAAAACATCTTAACTTATTAAACCAAAATTATTTATAAGTCAAAAGACAGACAAATGGGATCTATATGCAAAACCTCTACCAGACAAACATTTTAAGTAAAACTGAAGATATTTATAGTTGTATAAAAGTCGCAGTTTTCATCATTCGTTGAGCTCGAAACCCGCAGCATTCATCTCGGAACAATGCCTATTTCACGCAGATTCCTCAATAAACGTAAGAGTTTTATATGTCGCAAGATAAAAAAATAAGCATTTTAAATATCTTACTATGGGCATATTTAAATTTAAAGAGAAGATACTTGTACTTTTATAGTAGCTGAGCTCCGACCCCGGACAGATCAATCGACGGAGCAGCTAACTTTCAGAACAATGTTTATTTCCTGTAAATTTGTAAATAATCGTAATTTTTTTATATGCCTCAAAAAAGGTAGGAATATAAGGCTCATTTTAAACACTATTATAGACATAATTAAAGTTCTAATGAAGATTCGTGTGTTTTAATAATTGCCGAGCTCTGACCCTCGCACAGACTGATCGAAAGAGCAACTCTCTCTCAGGCCAATGTTTATTTCAAGTAAATTCGTTATTAAACAAATGTTTTATATGTCTAAAGAAAGATAGAAATATAAGCTTCATTTTAAATATATTACAATGGACATATTTAAAGTTCAAGTGAAAATACATGTTTTTATAGTGGCTTTCAGCAGCTTGTCGGGCATGGAGTGCAGACGCATACGCACTTGCCGATACATTGTGTAATTAACATAGATACGCCAATAAAACAAAAAATCTTATATGCCTCCAGAAAGACTGAGCTATAATCGTTATTATGAGTGCACCAAAGGAAATATATCTTGGAGACCAGAGATAAAGCAATTTTAATTTATGTTTCGACTCTCGCCCGGGCAGGAGATGAGGCAACTCTCGCCCCATCTATTAGATATTGTCCACCTAAAGACCCAAAGCTACTCAAACCCTCCTAGCATTATGTAGGTAATGAAGTAATATGGTATATATACTCACTATAATGTTGGTGCTTGATGCAGAACATGAGAAAACTATTTTACTCTGAAAAAATATATCTTTTCATAACAAAATAAGATGTAAATATGTAATATCAAAGGAAGTCGATGGTCCAAGCAACAATGTCGTGGAGCGACTTATCCAAGATATACTGTTGTCTGGAAAGTGCTGGCATATCAACCTTCTGTACACGGTGATCCAGTCGTCGCACTTCTCTGCTCAAATTATCACAAATTTAATTGATGATAAAAAGTGGAATGCGTATTTTTAATCAAATCTAACAATCTTTAACGTTTTCTGGCTAGTTATTTAAAAATACATGGCTGGAAGTTAAATCATCTCCATAGAACAATATTTTTGTTATAGATAATAATCGATATTTGTTGGTATGCGTTCGGTACTTAAACTATCATGTACTGTACTTATGTAAAATCTCCGTTTCTTCGCACATGGAACACAGAACCTTACAGGCTCTCTGATTTACTGTTTAAGAGAGATTCACAAATAAAGCTTATGATTCTACATGTTATCAAAAAGGCAGTGACAGTAATTTTTGCGTTTTAATCACAGAGATTAGATCTTATTGAAATAGGAAAGATATTCATATTTTAAAGAAGGTTTCTTGACCGTCGCTATCCCTATCGATAGGAACTAATTTGTTTTTTGTTATTATTAACACGCTTAGGTATACACAGCAATGTGCTGCTACCCTATTCTAAATGAAAGATTACACAGTGTGTATCAAAAACTAGCTATAAATTCATCTAATATTCCCATCTCACAGGATGGTTAGTTATACATGAAATCAGGGGATAAAATACCAGTCTCTATACAAAAAAAAATTAACTCTTACTAACAGTCAGGTGAGAACATAAAATGTAAGGCTGATCTATTAGCATCCATTAGCAAAATCTGGGTATAGCATAAGAATATCTTCCAATATTCCTACGTGTATGAAGTAATTACAGAGCTCAAAGTATCTCATACCATTTGGTCTAAAGTCACTTATAACAGGGCAATCACAGATATAGTGTTGGTGAGTATGTCCCAGCTCTTGTTCGCATAGTTTACAATTAGAATGTTCACCATTGGGGGCCATTCTTTACGTGCAGCCACCTGCCATAGATATCTATATCCTAGCCAAAT
This sequence comes from Procambarus clarkii, assembly GCF_040958095.1. Lineage (NCBI taxonomy): Eukaryota > Metazoa > Arthropoda > Malacostraca > Decapoda > Cambaridae > Procambarus > Procambarus clarkii. The sequence continues at coordinate 3,636,920 of NC_091168.1, forward strand.
TCTGGCAATTACAATGTCACACTGTCATTGTGACACTAGTGGATGTTTTATGCTGTCCGTTCATATAATTCTCGATTCTAAACATGTTTAGTTAGTTTAGTGCCTTTATTATGCACCCCATACCCATCTTGTGGGCGGTAGTGGAAAGGGTTACATAGGCACATAAACATGTCATAGCTCTTTATACTCTTGCTTTCTGGCTTTTGTCTGTCAGTGACTGCTCTTCTGTCTTCTCTAATTACCTAAAATATTGCGGCTTTTGCAGGAGAGATTGGAATACACATATCCAACTCAACTTCAGGCTTATCATGTGCAGTTTTAGCTGCCTTGTTTATGTCATCATGCTGGACAACACCTATATGAGAAGGTATCCATACAAATGAGACTTTGAAGCTCTTACTCTTCGCAATAATAATGTTTATAATGGAAGTTATAACTACAACCTGCTGAAGATCAATGTTAATTTTATTTACATAATGTAATAAACGAAAAGTTTTCTATGTCAACATAATGGCAGAAATATAAGCTACACTTTAAATACTTTGTCACAAATATATCTGAAGTGAAAGCGAAGATATATGTATTTGTATAGATATGATATTGTAAAGTTACTTGATAGCTTACTCTAAGAATGTGAAGTCCTTCACACCAGCCAATAAATTGTGTAATATATTTCCATATATACTAATTAACCTAAAAATCTATATTTCAAATTATTAAATACATATATATACATATATATATATGTTTCATTGAATATGACCGCATATTCTGTATTTATTATTTTCTGGTTTAGGGCTTCTATCCCTCTAACTATTTTCTTAGCATCAGGGCTTAATTGAAATAGGAGTTCTCCAAAACTCATTTTCGTACTTTTAAGGTGAAGAAAAGAAGTGATTTACTATAGAGTGTATTACACTTATTTGTATAATTTGCACGACGTTTCGAACCTCCATGGTTCATTCTCAAGTGAACAGATCTTACAATACTAGTTGATTTTATACCCGCATTAGGTCAGGTGATAATACAATGAAGGTGAAAACATGGGGGGATACATAAGGGATAAATGTGAGGTGAAACATAGAGGCTGCAGAAGGCTTATTGGCCCATACGAGGCATCTCCTATCTAAACACAAAGATTAATCCAGTGTAATTGGCCTGTTATGTTGGACATTGTCTTCTGTGTTGACATCGATATGTTCTTGTCGATGCCAACACAGAAGACAATGTCCAACATAACAGGCCAATTACACTGGATTAATCTTTGTGTTTAGATAGGAGATGCCTCGTATGGGCCAATAAGCCTTCTGCAGCCTCTATGTTTCACCTCACATTTATCCCTTATGTATCCCCCCATGTTTTCACCTTCATTGTATTATCACCTGACCTAATGTGGGTATAAAATCAACTAGTATTGTAAGATCTGTTCACTTGAGAATGAACCATGGAGGTTCGAAACGTCGTGCAAATTATACAAATAAGTGTAATACACTCTATAGTAGATCACTTCTTTTCTTCACCTTAAAAGTACGAAAATGAGTTTTGGAGAACTCCTATTTCAATTAAGCCCTGATGCTAAGAAAATAGTTAGAGGGATAGAAGCCCTAAACCAGAAAATAATAAATACAGAATATGCGGTCATATTCAATGAAACATGTTTGAAAGAAAACCTGCTGCCAGTATACACCAATATATTATATATATATATATATATATATATATATATATATATATATATATATATATATATATATATATATATATATATATATATATATATATATATATATATATATATATATATATATATACACATCTGATTGGCTAGCTTCCTGAATCTAGGTCCAGGTACATGGACCGCCACCATGCTGAGCATTGTCGACCAGTGGGCGGGCGGTCAAGCGATCACCCTCCTACCCACATACACCCACCAACCCACCCACCACACACACTGCTAACAGGAGCTGTCATCCCTCATCAGAAAAACAAAAATAAATAGATGACAGACTTGACCTTCCCAGTCACCGCTACTAATGAAGTGCAATAAAGACATACTTGGCGTAAGGTTTTCTTCTCATAGGCTGTTGCTCGCGCATCAAATGTATAATTGGTACAATTCAGCTTCTATTTATTTGAAAGAGAGTCACAGAGACAGAGAGACAGACAGA